>NC_056726.1:242340431-242448109 GCF_019279795.1 Protopterus annectens
ATAAAACTAAGACTCTTTGTACCAAAGGCAAGCGTCCAGTCTGGTGGACCCCAGCCATAAACAAGCTCTACAACAAAAGGAGGAAGCTACTACAAGATAGAGCAAAATCCTTGAAAGGTAAGACACCTTTGATCATTATAAGTAAAAAACTAAGAGCTCTTATAAAATCATCCAAGGCAAATTTTGAGAGAAAAATCGCCAAGGACTCAAAAGACAATCATAAGGCCTTCTTTAGATATTTTAGAAACCTAGGAGGAAACTCCCAGATATGCTCAGAATTAGTTCAAAATGATGTGAAGATTACTGAACTTACACACATTGCCAACATACTGGCTGACAGGTTCAGTGCAAACTTCTCCCTCCCCTCCCCCCCAAAAGGAGAGATATCTATACCAGAGGATTGTAGCCCCCCAAACATCTCCAACGCCCAGGTGAGAACTCCTCCCTCCAAGGCAAAAACCACAGCATCCATGGGACCGGATGGTGTCCCCGGCTGTGTGCTTCACGAACTCAATGAGGAATTAAACCCGCAGTTAGGACAGCTGTTTAATCTTAGCCTCACCTCAGGATACGTACCCAAGGAGTGGCACACGGCGACTGTGGTCCCACTTCACAAGGGCGGTGCCTCCACCGACCCTGGAAATTACCGTCCCATTAGCTTGACAAGCCTTATCTGCAAAGCCATGGAGAGGATCATAATGGAACTCAAAAATAAAGACATAGGGAACTTGCAGACTTTGGATCCAACCCAGTTTGGCTTTGTCAAAGGCAGATCATGCCTTTTAAACTTGGTTGACTTTTTGAGACAGTCACCAAGGCCATTGATGAGGAAAGGCAGTCCATACAGCCTACCTCGACCTGGCAAAGGCCTTCGACACAATACCCCACTCAGGTATCATCGAAAAACTCATCAGCTTGAATGTAAACCCATACATCACAAGATGGGTTGCAAACTGGCTAAGTGACAGAACCCACAGGGTCAGAGTTGCTGGAGCTATGTCAGACTCAAAGCCTGTCACAAGTGGTGTCCCACAGGGCTCAGTCCTGGGTCCACTCTTGTTCGGCATCTACTTTTCTGAAGTACAAGCAAACACAGGAGGGTTATGGCTGACAAAGTTTGCAGATGACTGCAAACTGGGCACCATAGTCGAAAACACATCTGACACAGATATCCTTCAGAAGGGCCTCACAGAAATGGATAACTGGTGCCAGAGGCATGGCCTAAAGTTAAACGCCAAGAAATGCATAGTCATACCCTTCGGGAAAAACAAGGTTACCCCTAGCTACCATATAGGTGGCAATCCACTGAGCACAGAAGAAGTCATCAGGGATCTGGGGACCCAGGTTGACAGTAGCCTTTCGTTTGACACTCATGTTGCCAAAGTATTTAGGAAAACCTTCTACATTGCCCACCTGATCATGAAGGGATTCACATCTAGATCAAGGGAGGTCATCGTCCCCCTGTACTCATCACTCATTAGACCTATGATTGAGTACAATGCCCCATTCAGAATGTATCTGACCCGACACCTGCAGCAGCTGGAAAGGCCCCAAAAGTTCCTCACCAAAAGGATAAAGGGTCTCAAAAATATGTCTTATGCTGCCCTACTGAAAGAACTCCAGCTCTATTCAGTCTCATACCGCTTGCTCAGAGGTGACCTGTGCCTGACATATAAGGCCATGTCAAACCCAGATTTGATGAATATGCTTCACCTCAAAAATCTAGATCCCTCAGAACCACAAGGCGGGAGACTTAAACCTTGACACGGTTATTAATAGAACGTGCTGGAGGGACAGATTCATCACCCAGAGACTCCCTATGCTGTGGAACAAAATCCCGGTACATGTGAGGCAGAGCACCTCGCTGGCCTTGTTCAAGAGGAATCTTGACCAATGGATGGGAGATCGCAGATATACCCCAGGGATTACTTCAGTGTCACTGCTTGACAGAGGCACAGCAAAATAATAGGCATAGTTTTATTCAAACTAAAGGGGTGGTGAAAGCCACATAACTATGGGCTAGGCTTATAAATGCCCTTGGGCAGATAGCCTAGCATGAACCTATGAACATATATACATGCACACATATATATATATATATATATATATATATATATATATATATATATATATGGGTTCATATGAAAAGATCGACAACTTGAAATTTCGAAACTGACTTCACCGACAACTGAAATCACCGACAACGCAAATCACGGACGTTTCCGAGGTAAGGGATGTAAATTCGCTACTCATGCCTACCATGGTAGCATAACACTGCCACACTTACTAAACCATGGTAGGCATGAGTAGCGAATTTACATGCATATATACACACACACACACACACATACCTGCATGTGTGTTTTTGTGCACAAAACTCATTTTGCTAAATTTCTGGACCAGGTCCTTAATTCTGAAGGCAAACTTGTCAAGATTGCGTTTCGTTGACTATGCCCTCTTCAGTTTCCAACTTCTTTCCCTTACAATCTTCAGTTTGCTGTTGTGATGGCTTACTCCCATACCTCTCAACTGCCCATACATTTGAGTTACAGCCTTTATATCCTTAAAAAAATGCATTCCAACACAAATTGTGTTACTCTAGCAACTTTCTAATTTTAAAAGAGCAATATTTTAAATATGTTTCTGTTTTTGGGCCTTTGTCCCTCCATTATGTTGGGCTTTGTCCAGCTTATTTGAGCTAAGAGGTTGAGATCTACCCCCATCCCCATCTAAATATAGAGACAAGATGATCAGCTTTAATAATTGGCTTAAACTCTGATGTCATTCAAAGGGGATCCAATGTCTGTCTGCCTGGGATGACATGCTGGACAAGCCACGCTGCTTCGCAAGGGACGGCTTGCACCTGTCACCCCTGGGCTTCCGGATATTGGCAAAGGCTCTTGCCACCCCCATAGTGTCTTTTTTAGGCAAAGCTCAAATTCTAAACCTACCACCCTAGAACATAAAAAAGGAAAAAAACTAAGGGTAATGCTGCTCAATGCCAGAAGTCTCAATCTCAAGATGCACGCACTCGAGGCCCTTCTCAGTATGGAGAACATCGATGTCTGTGTTGTGACTGAAACCTGGTTCAAGGCTCCCGAGAGCACCCCGGCACTAACAGGTTTTACCTCATATCATGCGTTCCGGCCCCAAAATCCGGACAACACCAAGAAAGGAGGGGGGGTGTCTATATTCATCAAGGACACCCACACCTCAAGGTTGGTGGCAACGCACGATGCATCGGAGACCATCCAGGTGCAATTAACCATAGGCAAGACTGCTCTGCAATTTGTAGCATGTTACAGGCCACCTCACATAGCTTTCCTGAAAACACTGGAGGGGATAAATGTATCTCCAAACACCATCATACTAGGTGACTTCAACTACCCGAATATAGACTGGGATCACTACTCAAGCCCCAACACTCTAGCCCAAAGGTTCCTAGAGTTCATAAACTCAAATGCCATGGAACAACTAGTCACCATCCCCACAAGAGGAGAAAACATACTAGATCTCATCATCACGAACATGGGGTCACAATGTTCAACACCGGAAGTATACCCCTTACTGGTGAGATCAGACCATAAACTAATCTCACTGGAAGTCCACATCCCGCCCCCACCCAAGATAAAAAAGACCACAGTGAAGAACTTTTCAAAAGCCGACTTCACAATTCTAAAGACTGGTGTGGTCTCTTTTAAGGCCCCCGAGCCTCACGGAAACCATTACTCAAGCCGCTGAATCACTTACAAATGCCTTCTACCAGCACCTACAGGACTGCATGGATCAGGCAATCCCAAACAAAACAAAGACTCTTTGTACCAAAGGCAAGCGTCCAGTCTGGTGGACCCCAGCCATAAACAAGCTATACATCAAAAGGAGGAAGCTACTACAAGATAGAGCAAAATCCTTAAAAGGGAAGACACCTTTGATCATTATAAGTAAAAAACTAAGATCTCTCATAAAATCATCCAAGGCAAATTTTGAGAGAAAAGTCGCTAAGGACTCAAAAGACCATCATAAGGCCTTCTTTAGCTATGTTAGAAACCTGGGAGGAAACTCCCAGATATGCTCAGAATTAGTTCAAAATGATGTAAAAATTACTGAACCTACAGACATTGCCAACATATTGGCTGACAGGTTCAGTGCAAACTTCTCCCCCCCAAAAGGTGAGCTATCTATACCAGAGGATTGTAGCCCCCCAAACATCTCTAACGCTCAGGTGAGAACTGCTCTCTACAAGGCAAAAAACACAGCATCCATGGGACCAGATGGTGTCCCCGGTTGTGTGCTCCACGAACTCAATGAGGAATTAAACCCGCAGTTAGGGCAGCTGTTTAATCTTAGCCTCACCTCAGGATACGTGCCCAAGGAGTGGCGTACGGCAACTGTGGTCCCACTTCACAAAGGCGGTGCCTCCACCGACCCTGGAAATTACCGTCCCATCAGCTTGACAAGCCTGATCTGCAAAGCTATGGAGAGGATCATAATGGAACTCATAAATAAAGACATAGGGGACTTGCAGACTTTGGATCCGACCCAGTTTGGCTTTGTCAAAGGCAGATCATGCCTTTTAAACTTGGTTGACTTATTCGAAACAGTCACCAAGGCCATTGATGAGGGAAAGGCAGTCCACACAGCCTACCTTGACCTGGCAAAGGAATTTGACACAATACCCCACTCAGGTATCACTGAAAAACTCATCAGCTTAAATGTAAACCCATACGTCACAAGATGGGCTGCAAACTGGCTAAGTGACAGAACCCACAGGGTCAGAGTTGCTGGCGCCATGTCAGACTCAAAGCCTGTCACAAGTGGTGTCCCACAGGGCTCAGTCCTGGGCCCACTCCTGTTCGGCATCTACTTTTCAGAAGTACAAGCAAACACAGGAGGATTATGGCTGACAAAATTTGCAGATGACTGCAAACTAGGCGCCATAGTTGAGAACACATCTGACACAGATATCCTTCAGAAGGGTCTTATAGAAACGGATAACTGGTGCCAAAGCCATGGCCTAAAGTTAAACGCCAAAAATGCATAGTCATACCCTTCGGGAAAAACAAGGTTACCCCTAGCTACCATATGGCGGCAACCCACTAAGCACAGAAGAGGTTATCAGGGATCTGGGGACCCAGGTTGACAGTAACCTTTTGTTTGACACTCACGTTGCCAAAGTAGTTAGGAAGACCTTCTACATTGCCCACCTGATCATGAAGGGATTCACATCTAGATCAAGGGAGGTCATCGTCCCCCTGTACTCATCACTCATCAGACCAATGATTGAGTACAATGCCCCATTCGGAATGTATCTGACACGACACCTGCAGCAACTGGAAAGGCCCCAAAAGTTCCTCACCAAAAGGATAAAGGGTCTCAAAAATATGTCCTATGCTGCCCGACTGAAGGAACTCCAGCTCTATTCAGTCGCTTACCGTCTGCTGAGCGGTGACCTGTGCCTGACATACAAGGCCATGTCCAACCCAGAATTGATGAATATGCTTCACCTCAAAAACTGTAGATCCCGCTGAACTACAAGGGCGGGAGACTTAAACCTGGACACGGTTATTAATAGGACGTGCTGGAGGGACAGATTCATCACCCAGAGACTCCCTATGCTGTGGAACAAAATCCCGGTACATGTGAGGCAGAGCACCTCGCTGGCTTTGTTCAAGAGAAATCTTGACCAATGGATGGGAGATCGCAGATATACCCCAGGGATTATCTCAGTGCCACTGCTTGACAGAGGCACAGCAAAATAATGGGCATAGTATCCGCCAAACTAAAGGGGTGGCGAAAGCCACAAAACTCTGGCCTAGGCTTATAAATGCACTTGGGCAGATAGCCTAGTATGAACCCATGAACCTATAAATTCTAAACTTCCTCTGCCGATGCACTTTTTCTACACGAGTGTAAAATTAATGAAATGGAATTTAATTAAGGTTGCCCTCGACGATTAAGACTGAGCACAACTTGCTAAAGCTAAAAAGTTCCTTGCAACTATAATAAAAATAATGGGACACCGTCCACTACATTACCTCTGTAGCTACCGAAACGTACCGCTGTCAATGTAGTTAAGACAGCAGCCATGTTAGCCTCACATTTTTAAGAGACTGTCTGTGAGAAACATTTTTTTTGGAGGGGAGGTTGTGCCCCCAGCCTCCACATTTTTAGTCTTTATATACACAGAAAGAGAGAGATGTATAGTGTGTATATACTCTTTATTAATGCAAGCGTTATTAATTGACTTATTTGTTCTATCCACTGCGCCCCCAGGACAAAACACGGAAACACAGCACATATAAAAACTTGCACTAAGGCGGTTACCGATCACTATCCGCTCGAGAGTTTCATAAGTTTCTACAATACATATTCTGTTGAAAATGTACTATTACGCTCTGGTTTGAGTAAGTGGTTAGTTACTCTGCAACCGCTGTCAAATGCTTTGTTTAACAAAACAAGTAGTACGAGAACCGTCATCGATAATAAAAATCCATACAGTTACAGTACCGTTTTTTTACTTCACAAAATGTACCCGATGTTTCAAGTACTGTAGCAATAACTGAGTGCTCTTGATTTGAGACCTTCGTTCCCAATTATTTTTCTTTTTGGCTTTGTCTCCGATTCTAGAATTAAGACGTTAAGGGGTAACAGCGTAATCGTTTGTTAACAACAAATAACCTTTTCATTTTTAAATCATCACCGATTATGTCCGTGTAGAATAGTAATAACAAACAGCTCAATGATCCGTAAACTCGCTTCCTCGCATACCTTTCAACCTCTTAAAGCAAAACACCTGGACAAAAACATAAATAAAAGTGGGACAAAGGCCCCAAAACAGGGACACTTTTTAAATATTATTCTTACGAACTTAGAAAGTTGATAGAATAACATGTTTTGTATTACCATGACATTAATGTCTATCTTCAATCTTTAATGATTTGCCAGAAAACCTCAGTTTTATGAAAAATAGACTAAACCATGAATCAAAAATCAGGAACATTCTGCAAACATCTATACAGTTGAGAAGTATAGTCTCTTGGTCGCGGCTAGATTCCCTCGGCTGAAGGGACCTTACTTACGTCACATCCGACGTCACTGGGAGGAAAGGGGCGGTGTTACCGGGTTGGGAAAGGGGCAGGGTTAGCCATTTCACACTTCTGTTGCGCTTTTCTTTAGTCATTCGAAGGCTACTACAGAATTGCGAGAAAAGGTAATTTTTTGTATTATATTCATCGATCGGTTCTACTTAAAAAATACTAATTTTTTGTCTTATATTAGGTTGGGAAAGGGCAGGGTTAGCCATTTCACACTTCTGTTGCGCTTTTCTTTACTCATTCGAAGTCTACTACAGAATTGCGAGAAAATGACATTTTCTGTATTATATTCACCGATCGGTTCTACTTAAAAAAATACTATTTTTTGTCTTATATTAATCGATCTTTCCATCTAAGGAAGAAACGATTACCCTTTTTATTTAAGTAAGATATGATTCGCACACGCGACTGGAAGTCTGATCTTTTCGTGTACTACTGCTTGACAAAGTCATACATAAAATTGTGACAAAGGCCTAAAAACATTGACAGTTTTTAAATATTGCAGTCGCAAAATTATAAAGTTGCAGTAACAAAAATTATAAAGCTGATGCAGTAACAGGTTGGGCATTAGCATGAGTTTTTGAAGGGTATGTAATCTGAAAAGAAAATATCTGTCAAGACAAAACCATAACAGTGGGAAGGCCCACAAATAGGGACATTTTTTCAAAATTACTTGTACAACCAGGTTGTGCATAACAGGGTTTGCGTAAATGTGCATTTTCTGAAGGATTTGAAGTCTTCAGCTCAAATGTATGCATAATTTAGTGGCTTCAATTCTCCAATCCTCCATATTATCCCAGTGATTTGTCAGAAAAACACATTTTATGAGGAATAGACCAATAATAAGAGGCAAAAATCTGGGCATGTGTTGCTTAATTGTGCTTTCATTTTGCTACCATGTATGTTTTATTGCAATAATAAAATTTTTTTTGTTTTTACATTGGCCCTAGGTGTGAGTGTGTGCGTGTGTGTGCCTTCTGTGGAAGGATGGGTGCCGGGCTGGCAACTTGACACTATAAAACTCCACTGCCAATCATGAGCGGACAGATGATCAGCTGTGGCGATCCCTAACCGGGAAAAGCTGAAAGAAGAAGAAGTTTTGAAAGTAATATATTGTATTTTATTATAGATAAGCATAAAGGTAATAAATAGGTTACAAATAAGTTAGTAAAACTGAAGTTGGGATGTGCGGTTATGTTGCTGAAGCCATTTAAGCACTTTCCTTTACCTCATCATCATCATCTTCTTCCCCCTTTTCCCCATTGGGTTGGGGTATTGTTTGCACGTTTCTGAATTCTTCAACACTTATGCTGAACTGTGGCAGATCTTCTTTCACACAATCCATCCTCCTCTTGTTCGCTAGAAGTTCTCATTTGCTCTTACACCTTCTTTCTGTCTGTCCCAAATTTTCTTCACCAGATTGTCTTCTGCTTTCTTGCGCATGTGTCTTAACCACCGTAATCTTTTCTCTTTGATCTTTTTTGCAATATGGAGCTGCTTTGGTTTCTGTTCTTATGTTGTCATTTCTTTTTCTGTCCCACATTGTGCATCCTACCACCCTTCTCAGGCACTTTGTTTCCCTCACCTCTAGCCTCTTAATCTGCTCTGCCTTTATTGCCCAGGTTTCTGTACCATACAGTAGTACTGGTCACACCACTGTTTTGTACATTTTACTTTACAGATTCGTTGGCATTTTTTTGTCATAGACTTTACCTGAGATTATATGCTAGTTGATTGCAGTCTCTCTGATTCTAGCTTTGACCTCTTCAGTCAGACTTCCAACCCATCCCAGATACTTGAAGCTGTTTACCTTTAACCCTATCTTTTCTTCTATCTCAATTCTCAGCTTCTTCCGATTTCCCCAGTTTGCTGCCATTACGTTACCACTATCTTATCTGTGCTTAGTTTCATTCCATTTGCCTTCAGTATTTTATTCCATTCCCCTATCATTAGCTGCAGTTCTTGCTCAGAGTCTGACTGTAATGTCACATCATCTGCATATAGCAACTTTGTTGATCTGTTCCCTCCAAACTGTTTGCTAATGTAGTCCATCACCAGTATGAAAAGTAATGGGCTCAGAGCTGAACCCTGGTGTACAGCCACTCCCACTGGGAACCCCTCTGTGAGGCCGAACACTGTTCATAATTGAGTCATTAGGGCCTTGTACAAAGCCTGCACTTATTCTACTAATCTTTCCGGGACTTCAAACCACCACATTACTGCCCAGATCATCTTTCTTGGGCCCTTTCATATGCTTTTGCTAAGTCTAGGAATGTCTAGATGGACTGTTTCCTCATCTCTAGCTTCTTCTCAACTATCTGTCTCACTGCAAACATCGGGTCATTTGTGCTGCATCCTGATCTTAGTATGAACTGCTCGTCTCACATCTTACACTGTACTATTCTGCATGTCCTTTTTTCAGTCACCCCTTCCAGAACTTTCATGCAATGTGATAGGAGTTTGATGCCTCTGTACTGCCCATACTTGTGGATGTTCCCTTTTTCTTGTACACTTGCACGAGTATGCTTATTCTTCAGTCTTCTGGGATATGCTTTTCTCTGTACACTGCTGTGAATACTTACAGAAAGTTAAGCACTTTTTTTATGTAACTGCTAAATCTTTTTTTATTTTTTGTCTTCTTTAATTTGTGGAGGGCGGCCACGGTGGTGCAGTGGTTAGCATTGCCGCCTCACAGCAAGAGGTTCTCCAGTTCAATCCTCGGCTGGGGTGCCTTCTGTGCAGAGTCTGCATGTCCTCCCTGTGGTCGCGTGGGTTTCCTCCGGGTGCTCCGGTTTCCTCCCACATCCCAAAGACATGCTGCAGGTGGATTGGACACTCTAAATTGGCCCTAGGTGTGCGTGTGAGTGTGCCTTCTGTGGAAGGTTGGGTGCCGGGCTGTCAACTCGACACCATAAAACTCCACTGCCATTCCATGTGCGGACAAGGTGATCCGCTGTGGCAACCCCTAACCGGGAAAAGCCTAAAGAAGAAGAAGTCTTCTTTAATTTGTGGGAAAGTAGTTGTAGTGACAGAAACATGTAATTTTTCCTGTGTGGTGATCTATAAAGTTGAACTGGGAATAAATAAGAAATTAAGGCACAAATTCATTGTTCTTATTTTGGGGAGGGTGGTATTAGCAATCAGATTTTTACTTACAGATTCACAGATTTGAGGTTCTTATTAGGCTATTGATCTGTGAGGATTGTATGAAGCCTCTACATATTGTCATTGTAGAGTATACGTACTAGTGTCCATAGGTGTTTGTAACTAGTGAATTTTGGATGTTTACATGCTTCCACTGTCCATGAGGGACAAAGGTGCTTAACCAGGGTGAATTTGAGATTTCCTAAGCAGTCATTCAAGTTTGGTTTGAACAGAGTAAGATGTTTGCTTTGCTTACATTGAAGTGGAAGGCAGTTTTTGCAGAAGCAGGAGTCTTTCTGATACATACCTAACCTTCCTACATGGTTTATGTTGCAGAAGAGACTTATATTCCTCGGGCTGGTGTTTCTGACATCAGTAGACTTACAAATGTTTAATAGGCGTGAAAGGATAGGCTCATTTGAAGCTGTATATGCTATGCAGTTGCTGCCTCACACAATCCTTTAAGATACCATGAAGACGGGTAGTGCTATGAGGCAGTCAGCATTGCTTTTATGATTTATTCCCGTTTTTCCTCTTAATTTTTTTTTTTTGGATAAAGTGGCATGAACATTATAAGTGTTGTAGGTGTCTGTATAAATACATACCAAAGTGGACATAGTACTCAATGTTCAGTGTAATGAGTAATGAATACAGTGGAACTATGATATCTCGGGACATATATACCATACCTTGTGATATAAGCTGTGCAATGAAGAAGGACTTAATTTCATAGGGGATACATGGTGTTTAAAACAGGTTCCCAGATCCCTAACTGCAGGATCAAGTTTCTGAGGTAAGTCGTCAGTGTGATAGTTACACAGTGTGTGTTGTTTGCTGAAGGCTACAATTTATTTATTTATTTAACATTTGTTAACTGGGAAAGTCCGTCTTGGAACGAAGCTGATTTTCAGCAGAGGCCTGGGGAGAAATGCTCCGGATGCATGTCTTTGTAATGTGGGAGGAAACCGGAGCACCTGGAGGAAACCCACACGAACGCAGGGAGGACATGCAGACTCCACACAGAAGGCACCACAGCCGAAAATCGAACCGGAGAACCTCTTGCTGTGAGGCGACAACGCTACCGCTGTACCACTGTACAAATTATACATTTCTTGGCATTCAGTTTTAGCCCTTGGATCTGGCACCAGCTGTTCATTTAAGACAGGCCTTCTTGGAGAATCTTTGTGTATTCAGAGTAGTTAGTCATTTGCAGCCATCTGTAAACTTTGTAAGGCATAAGCTGTGTGCATTGGCTGTGACCTCTAAGAAATAGATGCCAGAGAGGAGTGGGCCAAGGACTGAACCTTGGGTACTCTGTTGGTTCAAATCTTTAAGTCCATGGGGCTGCCCGTCCAGATTTCCTGTGTTCTATTTGTGAGGCAGTTTGCTATCCAAAGCTTTACATCAGAATTTATGTCTAGTTGTGACAATTTATGTGATACATTACTGTGGAATGGTATTAAACACATTTGTGAGTCCTAGATGTTCACTGTGCATGTGTTTGTCCTCATCCATTGCGTTAGTTACTTTTTTGAAGAAGTCCGTTAGGTTAAATAGGTAGGATTTGCCCTTAACAAATACATACTAGCATGGCTTACATGTCTGTAGGTTCCCTATACTGCTATATATTAATTGTATAACAATTCTTTTGCATGGTCTTACAGATGGGGCTGGTCAAGCTTATGGTTCTATCATTAACTTGGGTAAGTTGACGCCCAACTTTTGGGCAAGCAGATAACTGGAGGGGTCCACTATTTGTTTAACACAAAGCCTGATGTGAGGTTGATACCGAATATCTTTTGCAAGACCTCTGTAATTTCAGGCTAACCATAAGATGAACGATATGCTGTCTAGCCTATCCAGCCCCATAGAAATAGTGTTCTTGGCATTTGATGGTGCTCTTGGAAGATTTGGTGGGTTAGTTACAGTTAGGATTGAGAAAACTGTTTTGAGAATGAGGTTGAAGTTTACACTAAAATTATTGGCTGATAAATTTATGTTCTTTGGGTTTTAGTAAGTAATGTCATTTGCTATTATTTGTGAACAGTGCTGGGCACTGTTTTTGATGTTTCTGATGTAGTTCCTTTTTGGCACCTTGGGAGCTGAGCTTGTTTTTGCATGTAATGAGTTATTTTTTTTTAATTTTAGGATTCCACCATAGGTTCATAAATGTACATAGGCTAACTACCATTATACCATGACCCCCCTTTTAATATTCCAAAACGTGCACGCTGATTGGTCAGCGTGCACGTTGTAAATCCACTTATAGTAATGGAAAAAGGTCTGGTCGCCCGGACTTTTTGCATTAGTATAATTTTTTTTTTAAAAAAGACTGTCACGCTATGTTAAAGGAATTTAACATAGCGAGACAGCTTTAAAAAAAGCAACGGAGATCTCCATTGCTTTTTTTAAAGCTGTCTCGCTATGTTAATATCCTTTAACATAGCGAGACAGTGTAAAAAGCAACGGAGATCTTGCTTTCTCCGTTGCTTTTTTAAAACCTATCTCGCTATATTAAACGGGTTTAACATAGCGAGACAGCTTTAAAATAAGCAACGGAGATCTCCGTTGCTTATTTTAAAGCTGTCTCGTTATGTTAAATCCATTTAGCATAGCGAAACAGCTAAAAAAGCAACAGAGATCTTGCTTTCTCCGTTGCTTTTTTTTGCCCTGAGCTCTGATGTACTGTGTAGGCATACGCATGCGCAGTACATCAGAACTGCCGCAGAATACCAGACAGCTGCGGAAGGGCAGCAAGGATGCATTATACAATGCCATTATTTAAGAAAAGTAAGTATTTTTTTCTTAAATAATGTCATTTATAATAAATAACACGCCTGGGTGTGGGTAATGCTGGATTTACCCACGGTTGGCTTTGTTTAGCCACTCGGGCTTCGCCCTCGTGACCAAACCATGCCAACCGTGGGTAAATCCAGCATTACCCACACCCAGGCCTGGGTTATTGCTATAGTAGGACCCTTATAAGCCTAGCTGTGCAACCTAAATGAGAGCCACAAATTTGATCTATATATGGGGCTAATTTACTGACTCCCTCTGTCCATCACACATAGGCAGCAGACCAGGGGTGAATTTCTAATTAGCTATCCATAGGGAGGACCTCTGCTTGAAATGGATGGGGAGCCAGTTTCACAGAATGGAAATTTTCTGAGAAATGTATCTCTCTCTAACATGTCTATTTATATTTTTAGACAAATTTAGGTATTTTAATGTAGTACTTCGGATGCTGTTTGTTTTGCAGTTATGTAAAAGGTTGATCAAAACAGGGTCCATGGATGCCATGTATACAGGTTAGAGATCAGCTCTCAGAAGTCTGTATGATACTGAGTAAAGAAACAGGGGTTTCAGGCAATCAGTATAGGTCATTGTGTTTATTCCTTGTATCTTTTTTGTAAAGAACCATTGTGGGCACTCCAGTTGCTGCACGTGTTTGGTCAGGTACATACTGAAGGGGACATTTTACTCTATGATGGCTGTGATGAGGGTGGAGTACAGTTGTATGATGACTTCTCTTGACCTGGATGCCATGGCCCTGATTCTAAATAAAGCAGTGTAGAAGGGTTTTCTTAGTACTGTCTACAGATTGGTCGAAGGCTCGGACACTGTCTGTATGACTTCCCAGATCCATGACTAATGAATCTACTTTTAGGGGTGTTTTATTCATCACATAGTTATCCATGGTGTCTGACTTTCCAAAAGGTCCTATAATGCATTTCTTGGCATTGAGTTTTAAGCCATGGCTTTGGTTCAAAGAATTTGTCGGTCTCAGACTTTCCTGGAGGGTGTTCTCATCTATGGTGATTCAATGACTTCTCCCACTTTGCAGTCATCTGTGAACTTTGTTAGCCAGAGGACTTTTGACATTGGCTTTGACATCTGATAAATAGATACCAAAGAGGAGTGGGCCTGGCAGAGAGCCCTGAGGCTTCCAGTGGTAATTGGCCTCTTCGTGGAGGTGGCCTTGCCAGTTGTAATCTACTTTGTCTCATCAGTGAACCAGCTAGATATCCAGTATGCTAAAAATGGGTTCATACGTAGTTACATACATTTGTTGACAATGCACAAGTGGACTGTTATATCAAATGTTTTAGCCAGATCTACTTCGGGGGTATGCACCATTTTCTCCCATTCATTTTCATACTGATCTTTTTAAAGAAGTCCACCAGATTCAGTAAACATGACCTTCCTTTGACAAAGCCAGTATGGATCTCATGTTTGTATATCTCCTATATCCTTGTTGACAATTTCCTTTGTAATTTTTTCCACGGCTTTGCAAATTAGAATGGTCAGACGAATGGGTCTGTAGTATCCAGGATCTGTCAAAGATCCTCCATTATGAAGGGTGTGAGCATCTCTTCTCTCTATTCACCTGGCATAAAGCCTGTTTTAAGACTTTAGTTAAATAATTACACTACATGTCCTGATAAGTCATAATTTAAACTGTTGAGGAGTAATCCTGGGATGTTATTGATTTTAGAGAGTGTAGCCAGTACACGCTTCGTAGTTATAGTTGGACGGGTTATGTTTGTGGGTATTTGGAGTGTTGGTGGTGAGAGATGCTAAAGTGTTAACTGAGTTTGTCTGTTAACAGGTTCTCTATATCACCAGGCTTATTGAATGTGGCACCATTAACCACCATTTTTGCATGTTGCTGTATGTTGCCCTTTAGGTTACTGACATAGCTATATAACTTTATGGTTATCTTTCACCTGGGAGCCTATCTTAACCTCGGAGTTTTATTTGCTTAACCTAATTAGTCCTCTTAATTGCCTATTTGGTTTGATGAAAGAGTTTTTATTTTTATGTAAATTATCGTTCCTGATTTTTGCCATTTTCTTTCCTTTTGTTGTATATCCTGTTTAATTTGGAAAGTTACCTGGATAGTTTATTTCTGGAGCTAGTCCTGTGCTTGCTTCTGGTACATTTAGCCACCTTTGTGCAGCCATTGACATGGTTGTACAGTATTCTGAGGCAATTCAGCATAGCCTGCTGTGGTCTTGGGGTTTGGTGGTGCCTTTAATTTTGACAAAGCATCACTTAGTAAAAGGTAGTTTGACTTGGAATAGTTCATAATTGTTACTAGTTTTAATGTGATTATTGAGTTGATTTTGATTTCGAAGGAGACAGCTTTATGGTCAGATCTTACTAGGGAGGGCAAGATATTGGGGTGGTGCAGCATTCTCCCATATTTGCGAGCACAGGATCCAGTATGTTGCTATCTCCCAATGGGCGTATTCACTATTTGGTCTATGGTGTTTGTAGAAGTCCAGGAATCTCTTTGCATATAGCTTTGATGCCATTTAGGATTCCTAGTCTGTATAGGGTGATTACATTCTTGCATAGTAGGGTGTCAGGTTGGATGGTAAGTGTCTCTAGTAGGTCCAAATATACATTCAGGTTCTTGGGACATGGTAGGTTACTTATAGCTGGCTAGGATATGGTATGGCATTTTGTCTATGCACGTAGAGGAAGTCCAGAAAGTCATGCTGTTTGACAACTCAAGAGTTTTACTTGTTAAAGACATATATTGAGGCAGTTCCACTTTTAACCCCTGTCTGTGCAGCTACTGGTCAAAGGTGTGGAAGGCATTGAAACCTTGTGCTGCTGGGGTACTCTCTTGCTTTGAACCATGTCTCATTAAAGTACAGTTGTGTAAAATCTTGACATAACAGTAGATGCCCTTCTCTTCACTGTTGCAGTATTCTTAACAGAAGGTTATCTCCTGCCACAGTAGCTCAACATCTGCCAGTGTACTAAAGCCTTTGGATTTTATATGTACCATATGTCATACATAGGCTCTCCACACAATTCTTAATCCATAAAGGTGATGTACAGATGCAATTTCCCACAACTGAATATCCCCGGGAGAGGAGGCATCCTCCTAAGGGCAAAGGAGCAAATGCACATCCTGAATAAAAAATATACATGGAAAAGAGAGTGGTAACCCCTTAGCCAGGAAAGCACCCAAAGAGAGGAACTAAAAGAATAAGAGGAAGGAGGGAGGGACTCATTACTGCACAGTGAAGAGAAGGACATCTACTGTTATGGTACAGTTTTACACAGCTGTACTGTGTCCTTCTATATCTTTGCTTCAGTATTCCTAGAGGGGAGAGTACAAAACCTTGGGAAGCTGACTGGGAGGAGAAAGGCGGAGAAGAGCCCTGAACAAAACCATGCAGGATGACCTTAGCAAAACCATCCCTGGCCCCGGAAACAGCAACTAACTTATAATGTTTATTAAAACTATAAACAGAAGACCAAGTAGCAGCCTCAAAGATGGAATTAGTGTTCTAACCCTGTAAGAAACCACCTGAAGAGGCAACCGCTGTGATAGACTGTATCTTTACAGAGGTAGAAAGCCATTTTTCATGAAAAGAATAACAAAAGGAAATTGTCTTAGGAATCCAAGAGGATTTGGATTGCATGGAGACAGCTAAACCCAATGTCCTGAGATGAAAAGAAACAAAAAGCTACTCAGAATTATGAAAGTCCTTAGTTTTCTCTAGATAATACCACAGCTGTCTGTGTAAATCCAAAGTGTGAAAAACCTTCTTACTAACAAACTGTGGGGAAAGAAAACAGGAAGGAAGCTGAATTGGCTGATTAAGAGGCATCTCATTTACCACGTTGTACATAAAAGGATTGGTCTGAAGATGCACCATGTATTTATGAAAGACTACAAAGGAGGATCAGCCATAAGGGCCTGGAACTCCGAGACCCTTCTGGCTGAAGTAAGGAACAATGACAAGACAGCCTTCCAAGTATAATGTTTCAGGAAACCTGAATCTATAGGCTGAAAGGGAGTCTGAGTCAGTTTTTCCAAAACAAAGTAAAGGTCTCACGAGGGAGAAATAGGCTTTTTTGGGGTTTTGATATGTAAGACACCGTTCAGGAATTGTTTAACCTCAAAACAAGCAACCAAAGGAGGATTCAATGGCAGACATGCAAAAATTGCTGTCAAAAGGGTCTTGACTGAAAAGTAGGCCAAGCCAGCCTGGAGCAACTTACACAGATAAGAGAGAACTAAAGGGACCCCCCCTAGAAAAGGATTCTGGTGATGAGAGAGGCACCAAACAGAAAGTGTCTTCCATTTGGAGAAATATTTTTTGGTATTGAGTTTTATGTTCTCCTGTAAAATCTGAAGCACATCCTCAGAAAAGGGTGCCTAAAGAGGATCAAAGCCTTCTAGCACACAGAGTCATTTGAAGAGTAGCAAATGATGATAGATAAGAGATCTCTTGTCCTGTGGAGTAGGTCCTCCTGGTGATGTAACTTGTGTTGATTGCCGTTAGCCAGATAGAACAAGTGGGGGAACCAGTGCTGTGTGAGGCAAAAGAGAGTCTCTAACAAGATTTGTGTGGAGTCTTGCAGGATCTTTGACAGTAGAGAAAGGTGAGGTAAAGCATACAGAAACAACTCCTTGTATGGAAAGGATAGGATGACCACCTTCTATGTCAGGGGACTTTATGCTCCTCAACTGACAACAGTAAGTTTTCTGGTGATAGTGGAGGCAAAAACAGTATTTTGAGGAAAACCTCCACAGAGTCACCTAATAGCAACAGATAAATCATAGGCCTGAAGAGGTAATCTGTACAGAAGATAACGACCTTGTGCCCCCCTCTTTGTTTAGATACGGCATCACGGTGGTGTTGTCTGTGAAAACTTTAAGAGGGCCAAGAAGAAACATGGTGTGAAACGTGTTGATGCAGTCTGACTTCTGGTGAGGCGACTAGAGACCTGGACATTTTTTAAGGCTGTAAGAAGCTCCCCATCCCAGGTTTGAGGCATTTGTGAGCAACACTTGAGAAAGAACCAGAACTTGAAAGGGCAGAGCTAGATTGAGAGCAGGCTTCTGAATCCACTACTGGAGTTCAAGCTTGGGACAAGGAAGGAGAGGTGCACAGAGTTCCAGAGAATGGCAGTGTTGAAGCCAAATCGACTTCAGGTACCATTGAAACTTCTTATATGAGGTGTGGCAAGAGGAAACATGGGGATGGTGGAAGCCACAAATCCCACAGCTTGAAGAAATTCTCAGATTGAGATAGAGGATGGGAAAGAAGAGACTAGAAGAATACTGTCAAGGGCAAGACCTTTGCATCTTGAAGGGAAGCCAGCATTGGAATGGCCTGTATCTTGCAGTCAAGAAATGTGACCTTAAGAGGGTGTGATGACAGATTTTTTTGAGGTTAATATTGAACCTCAAGCTCTGTATGAGAAGAGTGATGAAATGGATGTCCTGTAAGAAGTTGATGGGAGAAGGAGCCAGAATCAACAGGTCATCCAGATAGGGAAAAATGTGAATGCTTTTAAGCCTACAAAAAGCAATCTCAGAAGTGAGGCATTTGGTGAATAACCTTTGGGCATTTGGAAGGTCAGAGGGTAAATAGAACAGAAAATGAGTAAAACAAAAACAGGGAAATGTAAATATTTACTGACTAGAGGATGAATGGGAATATGGAGATAGGTATCCTTCAAATCCAGACAGTATAGTTTCCAACCCTTGTTTCGATTTGATAAGAGAAACCAGTACTTTCTCCTTCAGCAGTATTTGCAGAATCCATCTAGAACCGTTCAACATTATCAACCAGGCTTGCCCCTCAAACTCTATAGCAGGCACCTCCAAAGCATCAAACGATGTGTGAAAAGACGGATCTATGCCAGCCTGTGGTGGGGTCCTGGCAGAGGAGTCTGACGTAGATGCCGATCAACTCACAGAGCTATTATCTGCTTCTGTAGGTACATCTGTTGGAAGCTAGACAGCTAAAGAATCCGTTCAACACTTCTTGGTTGTCTTTTTACGTAACAGGAGTATCTTGGGTATAAAGAATTATGTCATAGTACCCTGGGCTACATGTTTAAGCCTTTGGATCTCAAGATAGAGTACCAGTGAAGACAAACGGCTTCAGAATGCCTTTAGAGATACTGCAAATGGTATGGTCATGGGAAGCAGCCCAACAAAAAAAGACAATATTTGTGACAATCCTTATGGGGAATATGCGTTCCACACTGACATTTTCCATTATTGAACAATATAAGTTTTAGTTAACAAAATAAAATAAAAAAAAACAAGAAAAGTAACACGAAAAAAATTAAAGCGGGGCACATATCTGGTGTTGCTAAATATTCATTGCAGCAACAAGGCATTCAGACCAACTGGCAAAAGTTGCATTCAAATTGGTGGCAAAGATGTTCTGGATAGTTGCATCTCTATATTCCTTTTATGCCCTACCTTCTCTGCAGATAGCATAAATGTGACATACAGCACATACAAGATACTTTTTATGCTTTTTTCATTGTGGCTGAGCATTGGGCTGCTCTCTGTACGACATCCATTTATGTAATATGCTGCACAGCGATAAAGTACATCTACTGCTTTGCTAAGATTGTACACAACTGTTATTTTTTCTGCTTTTTCATAACAGGGGCATCTACCCTAGTAGACCTCTGAAGTTTTGATTCTTGCCTGGAATCAGTAAGATTGCCAGGGAGACACTTTCAAGATGGATGCACATTCAGTAATAACTTAATTTTAGCTCTCACAGTGTGAAAAGAGAAACTCAGCAGAAAAGGCCAGTGTACTTTTGTGTTTCTGGGTTAAATTTACTAGCTGTTTATTAAATGCATTGCCTGGATGCCACGAAAAAAAAATTACAGAGGACCAGAAGTATAATCAGCTACAAAAGGTGAGGAAAAATCACTGACTGGGAAAAGTACTGCAGCTGTTGAGCAAAAAGCAGTGCAAGTTCCAGACATGACATCCAGTAACCAAGAGGAAAATATACCACATCTGCAGACAGACCCGGTTAGAATAAATGAATTTTTTTTGAGTGTATGATGTCATTCTGTAAACAGTACTCAAAGGACAGAACTCTTGCAGCAGTTTGTCTTGTTTTGATTTCTCTGACAAGCAAAGGTATTTGACAGATATCTCACTCACTTAGATCACCACCTGCCCTTGTGGAAGTCAGCATCTCAGGACGCCATAATGCATTGCTGAATTTATTAGGTTAAATAGGAAGCAATTATTTAGACAGTCATGAAATACAGTGATATTAGGTAAATATTGTTTTTCTGTAGCTATGTGAGTCTGTCCAACTGTATTCTCACATCTCCTGTGATTGAAACTCTGGTGTTCATTGTAATTAGATATTCAGTATTTCCATGTTTTCTCTGTTAGTACTTATTATTATATACATCTATACATTTCATTGTGGCTGGTCTTATACAGAATACTTTTAACATGTTGGCATTTCTTCTGATTATTTCACTGACACTGTGGCCACCCTGAAAAGCTTTCGTGCTTGGGTCACACTCCACCATTTATATTAGAATTCATTTTACTCAGTATAATTCAGTACCCTTGAAAGACACTTAGGCAGTATAATTACCTTACAATCTGGAAAGAGGGGGTACAGCTAGTAATCCTGTGCCAACTTTTCTGCAAAGTACTTGTGTGTGAAAATCAAATAACCAGCTGATGGGTGCATCGGCTATTTAGAACTGGTAAACACTGCTCCAAAGTGGACGCTGTGTAGTCTTGCTTGGAGTCTGGAGAGAAGCAAGAGTCCAGGCCATCTTGAGTGTGTTTCCTGTGTGCTGTTAATGGGAAAGTGCTTGGTGCAAAGCGCTGCATTTTAAAATACTGAGTAAAATTCAGTAAATACATTACTGTTTTTAGTGGCCGCCTGTCACTTGTCGCATTGGTGAGGACTAAGGCTCAATCATTACTCACCTGGAGTTGAGAGGCTGTCACATATTGGTGGCAGAGCAGTAGGATATTAACTGAACTTCAGTAGCCTGTGGGCAGTTGTTACTGAAGGTGTGTATACTCCCCACAGCCACAAGTTAAACATGCAGAGTTTGATTTTATCAACAATTTAATTTTTTTTTTTTTTACTTTAGCTTAGTCAGGGAAAGCAGGCAAAGATGTCAGCAGAGGATTATGGTAAGCTGTCAAGGAACCAGTTGTCCATGTTGTGTGAAGCTAAAAGATTGGTGCGTGCCAACCAGACCACAGAAGGAATGATTTCAGCTTTACTTGCTGCTGCTGCTCAGACCAGCAACCAGGAGGATAACCAGTTTGGTGAAGGGGATGTGCAACCCTTGGCAATAGGACAGTTTACCTTTTCTCTCAGAGGCTTAGTAAACCCATCTGGGGTTAAACAGACATTAACTGCAGGCCAAAGGTATGGAGTTGCAATCAGCAAAAAGACTGTGGTATTTGAAGGCTGAAGAAAATGAGAAACAGTGACATCACGAAAAGGGGATGTTGACTCTTTGTCAGGGTCATGGAGGTAATGGGGAAGGGAATAACTAAGAAGCAACAGAAGTTCAGTAAACTTTTCCCCCAATATATGAAAGATGATGATTTTGATAGTTTTATTCATATATTTGAAATATCATGCAAACAGTTTAATGCTGACCAAGGGCTATGGTATGGGTCCTGCCCCCCCCCCCTTACACAATGGTAAGGCTCTAACTGCTGCTCCTACACTGTCAGATATTGTTTGTTTAAATTATAATAAAGTTAATGTTTATTGGAATGTTTTCAGTTAAAACCTGAAGATTACAGCAAAAAGGTTTTGTGAGCATAGACGCAAGGTAGATGAAAATGTATGCGATTATATTGCTGAGTTAAGGAGTTATTTTCATAGGTGGGTAAGTGACTTGTCATGTCACCACTTTTGAAAGATTGGTAGACCCATTTGGGAGGGAACAAGCCCTTAGTACCTTCCCTGAGGATATGAGACCAGGAGTGTAACTCTGTATATGAGCTGGGGAGAAAAGGGGTTCTCCGCTTAGCAAGCAGGGCACCAATGTATTAAAATGGGATACTTAGTGCTTCATGTACATAAGGGAACCCATGAGGGCACCGTAAACCAACCCAATACAGTCCACCAGCAGTAGGGTAAGCAGTAGCTCAAGTCCAAGTTCGAATCAAGGTTTAGATATTTTACATGTAAACAGAGGGGCCATGTAGCATGCACATGTACACTGGAGCAAGGTGTGAAACAAAAGGCGAGGGAGCCAGCAAGTGGCAATAACAACATTTCTTGTGGTAAGTTGTCTGGAGACAACAGGGATACCAAACTATCACTGTATTTTGTATCCTATCTTAGCGGATTGAAGACATTGGTTCATAGGTAGGTACTAGGCTATCTGCCTGAAGGCATTTGTAAGCCTAGCCAGAATGTGTTGTCTTTCGCCGCCCCCTTAAATTAGTTCCCTGTGCCTCTGTCCAGCAGAGCCATTGTAGTGATCCCCGAGGTAAACTTTCTGTTTCCCATCCACTTGTCAAGATTTGTTTTGAAGAGTGTTAGCGAGGAGCTCTGCCTAATGTAGATTGGGATCTTGTTCCAAAACATGGGAAGTCTCTGGGACAGGAATCTATCCCTCCAGCATGTCCTATTTATTTCTGTGGTGAGGTATAGATCCCTAGAGCATGTGGCTTGCGGGGATAAGGTTTTCTTTAGGTGGAGCATGTCCATCAATTCTGGGTTGGACATGGCCTGGTATGTCAGTCAGAAATCACCTCTGAGTAGGCGTTATGCAACCGAGTACAGCTGTAATTTCTTCAGTCAAGCTACATAAGGCATCTGTTTGAGGCCAGTGATCCTCTTGGTGAGGTACTTCTGTGGTCTTTCCAGCTGTTGCAGGTGTCTTGTAAGGTACATCCCAAATGGGGTGTTGTACTGTATGATGGGTCTGATGAGTGATGAGTAGAGGGGCACAATGACCTCTTTTGATCTGAATGCTAGCCCTTTTGTGATTAGGTGGGCCATGTATAAGGTTTTTCTAACCGCTTTGGCAATGTGATTATCAAAGGAGAGATTACTATCTATTTTGGTCCCACATACCTTATTAAGTCTTCCTTATTTAGGGGACTACCACCTATGTTGTTGTTTTTGGTACTTTGTTTTTTCCAAAGGGGATGACGATGCACTTTTTGGCATTTAGCTTGAGGCCATGATTTTGACACTAGGTATCCGTCTCAGTGAGAACCTTTTGGTGGATGTCTGTGTCAGCCGGATAGTCAGTTATACCCCCTAATTTGCAGTCGTCTGCGAACTTGGTCAGCCATAGTCCTCCTGTGCTTGCCTGTACCTCTGAGAAGTATATGCCGAACAGGAGGGGTCCTAGGACTCAGCCCTGGGGAACTCCACTTGTAGCCAATTTAGAGTCTGACCTACCTCTCACAACTCTTACCATGTGTGTTTTATCCATGAGCCAGTTGGCAACCCGTCTTGTGAAGTAGGGGTTTATGTTCAGGATGGTGATCTTGTCTATAATACCAGAATGGGGAATGGTATCGAAGGCCTTTGAGAGGTCTAGGTAGGCTGTGTGTACCTCTTTTCCCTGATCAGTAGCCTTGGTAACTGTCTCAAAGAAGTCCACCAGGTTTAGGAGGCATGATCTGCCCTTAACAAAGCCGAACTGGGTAGGGTTCAGTGTTTGGAGGTTCCCAGTGCCTCTGTTTATGAGTTCCATGATGATGCGCTCCATAGACTTGCAGAACAAGCTAGTCAGGCTTATAGGCCGATAGTTCCCGGGGTCTGTTCTGGCTCTACCATTGTGAAGTGGAATAATCGCTGCTGTGCGCCACTCTATGGGTATGTAGCCTGTGGAGAGGCTCAGTTTGAACAGTGTGTTTAGGTGAGGGGTTAGTTCATATTTGAGCTTGTGTAGGACGCAACTTGGGACACCGTCCGGTCCCATTGATGCTGTGTTTTTGGCTTTGGAGAGGGCTGTTTTAACCTGAGTGTCTGTTATTTTAGGGACTCTACATTCTACTGGTATAGTTGTGGGCCCTCTTGTGGGTGAGAGGGGGGTGAAGTTTGCGTTGAACTTGTCTGTCAGGATTTTGGCGGTATCGGTCGGTTCACTGTATTTTGTGCCATTCTGCACTAACTCCGAGCAGATCTGAACATTGCCACTTAGATTCTTGACATACTTAAAGAATGCCTCGTGGTTATCCTTGGAGTCCTTGGCAATTTTTCTTTCAAAGCTCGTCTTGGATGATTTTATGAGGGATCGTAGTTTCCTGCTGATACTGATCATGGATGTCTTCCCTTCTTAGGATTTTACTCTTTTCAGTACTAGTTTCCTCCTTCTATTGTGTAGCTTGCTTATGGCAGGAGTCCACCAGACTGGTTTCCTTTCCTTGGAGGAGTGAGTTTTGGTTTTGCTTGGGATGGCATGATCCATGCATTCTTGTAGGTGCCCATAGAATGCATTAGTAAAGGATTTTGCAGCTTGGACAGTGTTATCCTTCAGCATGGGGTCTTTGAAACTTTCCACCTCGGTCTTAAGTAACGTGAAGTTTGCTTTGAAAAGATTGTCCGGGGGTGGGGGTGGAATGTGGATATCCAAAGTGATTTGTTTATGGTCAGCTCTAACCAGCGAGGGGTTGACCTCCAGTGTGGAACACCGGTCTCCCATGTTGGTGATGACCAGGTCCAATATGTTTTCACCTCTGGTGGGAGTGTTGACCAGTTGAACCAGGGCGTTTGAGTTTATAAATTCTAGGAAGTGTTGGGCAAGGGAGTTAGTACTTGAGTAGTTCTCCCAGTTAATGTTTGGGTAATTGAAATCACCCAATATTAGGGTGTTTGGTAGGACCTTTATGTTTCCCAGTGTTTCCAGAAATGCGGAATGGGGGTCCTGGGACATGGTGTGTGATCTGTATCAAGCTACAATTTGAATTGCAGTTTTGCCCATTGTTAGTTGCACATGGATGATCTCTGAAGCATCGTGCTGTGCCACTAACCTGGAGGTGTGGGTATCCTTGATGAATATGGATATGCCCCCATCTTTTGTATTTCGGTTTGGGTTCTGTGGACGAAATGTATGGTATGAGTTGTAGCCTGGTAGTGCTGGGGTGCTCTCTGGAGCCTTAAACCAGGTTTCTGTTACTGCACATATATCGATTTTCTCCATACTGATGAGTGCCTCGAGTGCATGGATTTTGAGGTTCAGACTGCTGGCATTGAGTAGCATTACCCTCAGTTTTTTGTTACTTGTGCTATTTACGGCGGTGGGTTTGTCTTTTGAGCCTTCCCTAAAAAATGCACTATGGGGGTTGCAAGAGCCTTGGCCAGTATTCGAAAGCCTGTGGGTGACAGGTGCAAGCTCTCTCTAGTGAAGCAGCGTGGCTTGTCGAGCACGTCATCCCAGGTGGACAGACACTGGATCCCCTATGAATGACATCAGAAACTTAGCCAGTTGTTGAAATTGAGAATCTTTTCTTTATACCGTGGAATCATTCTTGGTGAGGGCAGGATGCTACTCAGGGTCAGGGTCATATCTACCTGGGCTACGTGATCAGAGAGCTCTTCCATGTCTCTTTTCATGTATTACTGACTCAGGTCATTCACACCAACATGAACAATGACAGAGTCATATGAGTACTTGTTCTGTAGTCACCTGAGTGCTTGTGTTATGTGATGGATCCTGGCCACTGCCAAGAGTGCTACAGCCTCTGACATAACCATTCTCAATTCTGCAGTGATTACAGAGGAGTAGTACTTACTTGAGCAATGGAAGCACACAATTCCAAGTACCTTTGGCCAGGGTTCACCTTGACTGGGAGGGTGGAAAACGAAACAAACGGGTAGGTGTGTTTGAGGATACTTATCCAGAACCCATCAGTGAGAATAAAGGCAAGATAAACAACTCACATGGAATGTTATGTTAAGTACATAACTTCTTTTTAACAACTATTGACAATTGTTAACAGTTCCACGTTTGTTTTATTTCAGAAAATGTGTATTACTGTATATTGCCTTAATGTGACAATGCTTCAGGTTGGTAGTACTTATATATTAACAGTGACCCTGATTATTTCTCAGTGTGTCCATGAATCTGTTGATAATTATCCCTGATTATGTTACAGCTAGATTGCCATTGTGTTTTTTTCTGTGACATGTCATTCTGAGGACCTACAAGCGATACACATCTCCTCATTTATGTACGATCCTTGGTAACTGTCCTGTCACCACAGCATGTCCCTGATGTTTATATCACAAGTCACCTGCATTGCAATGCAAGGTTCTGTAACTTTCAATTCATATACTATTGTGCCTGTTTCCATTGCACCACATTTGCTCAGGAAGTGTGAATGGCAGTAAGTGTTGTGAGATACATTTTGCATACTTTTAAACTACTCAATTGTCCTGGAGAAGTATGTACACTTAAATAAGTCCACTGAGGAAACTCTGTACATTTAACCTGCCCTCTTCATTATTATTCATTCGTATATTTCCTTTGTGTGCACATTGACATCAACACACCTTCCCTACGTGGTGTGTCTTTCATTGTAGCTGTCCTTGCTATTCCCCTCACCCTTTCATTACTGTGTGTACATGTATGATGTTTCAGTGTACATTCCACGCAGTACACTTTTCCGTCCTGTTTATGTTTCAACTGCATTCCCCTCTTCCAAGGTGATCTGTTCAGTTGTATGTGCAAACTCAAGTAGCAAGTATGCCCATTGGCCGAGCTGTGTGTTTACTGTGTGAGTGCTTGTGATACTGTACACTGTTTCATGGCTGCCAGCACTGTTGATGGCCATGGAAATGTGCTTGTGTTCATGTGCACATGACAAGTAACATGCATCAGCAAGCAGCACTGCTGTGTACCTTCCTGACATTTAAACTCTGTGTAGGTTTTGCACAAATGAGACATGCAGTTTATTGAATACCAGGTCATGTCCTCACAAAACCTTTTTGACATTTTAATTTTGTGCCAACAATATTTTGAGTATACATTTCTATCACATTATGTTACATTAATTACCATGTCCACTTCATAAGTAATGCTAGTTGAATTAACACTTTTGTTCTGTGTAAATGTAATGCCACATGTTCTACAATTAAACCTGATTTGGATATGTACTTTCTGCTGGATATTGCTTCCTGTCTACATTTCAAGACGATACTGTGGCTGTGTATGGTTCATTTCTTAGTACACTAACTCAGTTGCCAGTTTCACAAATGCTTGACAGTGTATCTCATGTGCCACTTTTCACAATGGTTTAACCCTTGTACTGGTCTGTGCATGTAGGGTTAATTTTCAACAAACATCCCAATTATGCCCTCACAACTTTCAGGGTCTACCTTCAGGCTAGCTTTCAACATCCGTCATGCCTTTCAGAAACTGATTAGCAGAAATAAAGGATGCCATTTGCACTGCTGCTGATGTTTTGTTTTAAACTCTGTTATTATGTTGTTTGTTCTAAGTCCATCATGTTAGAAGAACAGCAGTGCAAATCATAATTTGTAACCATGGTAAAACATCTCCAGTAATCATTAAGTCAAGTTTTAATGCAGTCCTGATTTCCTGTATGGCATACTGCAATGGGTTGGACTCTAATGGTATTCTAGAGGCAACTGAGTAGCCTTCTGTGTAACGTCCCTCTTCTGAGACAGTGATCAAGGAGCCTGAATCCTCACCACTGACACTGGAGGGGAAAGCTCACTGTAAGAAAAGTAGATGCACACAGTATTTTGAAATGCAACCCTTCTGAACCACACAGAGTTTCACTTAAGAGCACACAGGGTATTCATACTCATTCCTGGGGATTGACTTTCTTTCAGGACCGAAATAGTACTCTACAGTGCCCACTACACACTTAACTCCTCAGCTGTGTGTTCAAACCAAGTCCGCCACCACCCTCTCTGTGAAGTCATTGCTCTGTGTCCCTTTTCAAGGTATCTGTCACTGAGATTTAGATTGTCATACACACAAACCTGGGAAAGGCTGGCACAGGTTACCTACTCTGCCACCTACTGACAGACTATAAGGTATATATACTGCCACTAGAACACCCACATCCATCTACTTTAAGGCTATTAAGAGGGTACCCAGGTACACTTAGTAAAAGTAATACCTGTACAAATGGTAGTATATGAGCAAATAACAATACTTTCCGGAGTGTGGAGCCACAAGGCCACTACATAAATGCAAGTACTCTCAAAGGTTTAAATATTTCTGGAATAAATCGGGCACAATGAAAGGTTTAGATACATTTAATAATAATACTACAAAAAGCATATGACAGTACTAAATACCTGTTCACAAAAAAACACAGTTTCAATCTCAGGAAATATAAATAACAACACAGATGTAAAGACTCTGACAGTTACAGAAAAGTTATATTTACGTAATCACACTAGATTTCCTTACTGACTGAGGAATTACTGTTCCCTAGTGACTTACTAAAACAAGGCAAGAGGAAGTGTGATGAGTGTCTCTTGTCAAGTTCCCAAAACAGAGTGCTTCTATCATATCTCTCACTAGTATTCAAATACAGTTTCATTGATGGCTAGAGTGACATTATATCTGGTCATCTGACTAGTGTTTACCACACTAACACCTCACTAGAAGTTGAGCCAGGATCTGAAAACAGATGTGTCACAATACACACCTAGAATTTTGCTAAGGCTTACTACATCATCTGGAAACACTAAAACAAGACTGCAGTTGTGGTGCTGCGGTAGTGTTGTCGCCTTATAGCAAGACGTTGTCCAATTCGATTCTCAGCTAGAGCGTCTTCTGTGTGGAGGCATGTATGAATGAGCGTGCCTTCGTTGAAGGTTGTGCTTCAGGGCTGGTAACTCAGCACGTAAAAATCCTCTACCAATCATTAGCGGACCGGAGTTCTGCTGTGGCGAGCCCTAACCGGGATAAGCCAAAAAATTCATTACTTACACCCTTCCGGCAGAAATTAATAAGCCAGGCTTTTCACGGACATTGCATCTTTAGATGCATTCAGAACTGTGAGATAAAGTCTTTATGGCCTAAACCAATGAATTTCATTTAAGGATATTTTTCGTAAGATTACCTGGACTCTGCTTACACCTTCCCTTACAATTTCCTTCATGAAATATATACATTTCAGTAGTTACTACAATACAGTCTGACATAATTGTGTATTTCTGTTATGTCATGCCCGACCCGCTGTTGATGCATTTGTAACTGAAGAAACTTTACAGATACATTTTAAAAACAATCAACTGTACAAATCAGTTTGATAGTCAAATAACGTACAATTCTTTACAAAATTTAACCTAGCTAAACTGGCATATGTCACACATGCACTGCCTTACTCCCCATAACACAGCAGGCCCTACCTCACATCATCACACCCTGCATATACTGTTATATAAGAATACAGACCGAAATTATTTTTCTTTTGACAGAACACACACTTTGCTATGATCTGTCTCTAGGGTATTTAGGACCCTCATTCTTCCTCCTCCCAGCCTGTGTCATTTCTGGAAATGTACATGTATAGCTGCAGCTACTTCAGCAGTGGTTTCTGATGAAGATAATACAGATTTGAAAGTGCACTTACCACAACAATAAATGTTCAGTCAACTCACTGCTGCTATAGCCATAGTTTGCCCTGTCCCTTTCTCTCTGTATGGTTTCTGCTACAGTTAACTTTTTGCTAGCTTGAATATCTTATTAGGACAGTTCCATCCCCATTTTCATTTGTCAAGAAAGTCCTGAACTGCTTTTGACCCTACATCCCTGATTTGCCGTCACAGGCAGGATGCAGGAGTCAGTAGCAGCCTTAATGCACACATGAAAGGAACAGAAGGCTTTAGAAGACCCACATACCTAAGGGTACCATAGCAGAGATGTCATTGAACATGCACTGTTAAGGTAAGTTGAGGTACAACAATGTATGTTTTTATAAACAAATAGAATAGATTTATTTTCCATAGGTTCATGGGTTAAGCAGTTGTGACCTTAAGGTAAATTGAGGTACAACAATGTATGTTCTTAGCAACAAATATAATAGATTTATTTTCCGTAGGCACATGGGTTAAGCAGTTGTGTCCTCTTCACTTTGTTTACTGTCTTCCTACACACAAATTAGGTGTCACCCGGCAGATTATCCATAGTATGGCCCCCTGAAAATATCCTGTCTTCAGAAAAATCCAGTATTGACACTATAAAATACCCATGGCTATAATGATATGTATTAATCCTTTATAGCCCCTGGAAAACATATAAATGCAGTACAAGTGAACACATGAAAAACGTGAAAACAGTTTTAGGAGTAGTGGTCATTTTCTATTACATGTTTCTGGGGAAGCTTTTTGCTTGATTTCTTGTAGTTGTCAATCTTTTGGACAGCGTATACAAACTGGGCTTTTACCAGTGCTTCTGTGGAACCTCTAGAGGAAAAATTCTATATCTTACATTTCTCATTGCACCCACAGATGCAGTGCTACTTTGAAACAGTTTTTACTATCATAACACTGACGGTAAACTACTTAAATAAAGGTGCAGTTCAGTACAATATATGTCTGACGTATACCGCATCTTTTGATGTAATGACTTCAGTACTTTACTACTCTGCTATACAAGGTACGTATGGCAGGTTAATACTTTGTGATGCAGTATGTCATTTGCAGTAAATTACTTAATGTAGAACAACTGCCTTAGTAATGTTTAAGCAATATGTATGATGTGCAGATGGTAAACCATTGCAAAATAAATGCTGACATTTTTGGTGCATCTCTCTTACAAGTTGAACCTGCAGAAATGAGTTCTACACATACAAATACAGAAGATCAGGTGTTTCTCATGTCAGACTTGGGAAACACTGAATTACCACTGAAAACTGAAGAGCAGGTATGATGCCAATTTCTTTACATTTTGTTGTAATGATTGCTGTTGTGAAGATTACAGTGAGAGTGAAGGATAAATCCAACACTATACAGTGTCTGAAGATAAACATCCGCACAGAAGCAATGATACGACCTGTGTTTATTGACTGAAATTCTAAACAACAGACAGAATAGAAACAGTTATACGGATCAAGCGCTTTCATCCACCCAACATGTGGACTTCATCAGAATCAAGAAAACAATTAACATGGGTCTCGATAGTTTCTATAACAGTATTAGACACTATTCAGATTTGGATTGGGACCATACCAGTCTTGTTATTGAACTAATGTCCACTATCCTTGAACATAATTATATATATTTTGAGGGGGAATTTTACAAGCAGACCCAGGAAGTAGCCATTGGTGCTGCGTGCGCCCCCATATATGCTAACTTGGTTATGCTGGACTGGGAAACTGACAAATTGTTTAAGAGTGAGTACTTCAGATTTATCAGGCATTACACGAGATATTTGGATGATATATTTATATTATGGGATGGACCTGAGGGTATAATAGAAGAATTTATTAATAATTTGAACAATTCAAGTTCATATCTGAAATTTACATACAATCACAGTTGAGAGGGTATTGCTTATTTAGATACGTACGTATCTATTAATAAGGATGGTTTCAAATCCCATATATGTAGGAAAAATACATTTTCCAACAATTATTTGGCGTATACAAGTAATCACCCGTACAAAACCAAGAATAGTATTTTAAGGGGCAGTGCATTCAAGCAGCTATAATGACATCCTCTTATAATGAGATGATTGATGAAATAGAATTCATATGCAGTTTGTTTAGAACTTGAGGATATCCTGTTAAGTTAATGGACAAAATAAAAAAAATATGTTATTGGAGAATGGGGGAAAAATATCCCCCTGCTTTGGGCAACCCCCTTAAAAGTATTACAAAAACGTAATGTGATATTGAGTACAAAAGAGCATGTATTTTGGAATACACCACCAGGCTACTTCTATTAAACTTATTTTAAACAAATATTGGGATGTACTTACAGTAGACACTTTATTGAAAGACATTGTAGGGGAAGCACCCATTTTTGTTTTTAAAATGGGAACAAACATGAAGACTATTTTTGAGAGGAATAATAGGATGGAATGTCTGAATACACAATGTAAGGGAACATGGAAATGTGGATGTTGCAGTTATTGTCATGTTATACTAGAAGATGAGGGGACCATCTTGGAAAATATGAATAGGACTGGAATTATGTTTAGTCGAGGGAATTGTAACACTAATAATATTGTATATGTGGCCATATGTTCAGGTTGTACCAGTTTCTATATTGGGAATACTGAACGTATGTTTAATAAACGAATTTATGATCAACTTTGTGCAATAAGGAGAAAAGACAGTAGGAACACATTGTATAGACATGTAGCAGACACTGACAACAGCTACAAGTTTAAGTTTGCCATCTTAGAACAAATTAAAGTGAACAATAGAGGAGGTAATATTAAGGCCTACTTGGCTGAAAAAGAGGTCAGATGGCAAATTCTTAATGACGCTTTCGCCCCACCAGGTTTAAATGAATACATAAATATCAAACCAATATTATTAAAAACACAATAGGTTTTTGCTATGTATGATACATAGATATTTTTCCTGTACATACATAATATTTATGTGACATATGTTTATGTAACATTATATATGCATTTGCACACATAACGTATGATGTAATGTGATCCTATCTCGCCTACATTCATTACTGATGGGCTTGGAGCCGAGAATCAGCTCCGACTCGGCCGCTATAACTAGCACGAAGTCTCTCATTGGCTGGGCCAACCCTCTATCCCAGGATGCACCATGCCCAAACCCCCAGATCTTTTTTGCCGCTCCTAGAGTATCGACATGGTCTCAACTTGGCTGTGGCTAAGTACCCTCTTTTTTGGTCTTTTATAGCTGGTTTTTGTCAAAATTTTGTATCCAAAAGCTATTTTAATAGCTACGTTGTTTGTCTTGCCTTTTGTTTAATTGCAATTGTTTCTGTTGTTGTTGTGGGTGATCCTTCTGTTTGGTGGGCTAGGCCCATTTGAGTTAGAGGGCCTTTGCCCTATCTTGTGTCTCTAATCGGGAGTTTAAATTAGCGCCCTTTCCTTCCTTCCCCCCTTGTGTTGTCGAGTGTGCAGTCGTTTTGTCATCATGTCTGGCAAAGAGCAAAAAGAACATAAGCCACTGGGCTTTAAAAAATGCACCAAATGTGGTTATAAAATGTCACTGACTGATGGCCATGCCATCTGCGTTTATTGTCTTGGTGCCATACACTTGCAAGGATCTTGCAGTGTTTGTCATGCTTTCTTTTCTAGGGTCTTGCAGGAGAGAAAAAATAAACTTATCCTGAAGGGTTTAAGTAAACCCTCCTTTGAGGAAGCCTTAGCATCTTCTCCGTCCTCTGAAAAATCCAGGGCGAACACGAAAAAAAAGTCTCCGGCTCCAACCAGTTCCTCTGAGCCACCGGAGAAAAGATCACGATCTATGTCCCCTTCCTCGGCTCCACTGGTCTTGGCACCACTGGATAAAGGGTCCAAAGCTGTGTCTCCTTCCTCGGTTCCACTGAGCTCGGAGACGCAGGATAAAGGGTGGACAGCTGGGCCTCCATCCTCGGTTCCACTGGTCTCGGAGCCGCAGTAAATGTTGTCTATTTCTGGGTCGGTTTCCTCGGCGCCACAACTTTCGGCGCCGAAGGAGGTTTCGGTGCTTCTCGAACCTGCTTCGGCTCCGATCCTTTTGGAGCTGATTCGGAGCCGTTCTCCCAGCCTTGTCTCTGATCCGATGGACAAGGTTTGTCGACCCCCTTCTGTCTCCTCCAGGTCCTCCAGGCTGTCGGATTCGGATGTAGATAGGGTTGTCCAGAGACTTCTCCAGTCGCCAGTGTTATTCTAAATTATTTTCGGCTCCAGCCCAGTCGGCTCAGGAGTCTGCCATGGTATCGGTTCCGATTCTTCCTCCTCCGACAACCTTGGTGTCGTTGGAGTTTGCTGAATCGAGTGAAGTCCTGAGGTCGGCTCCGAGACCCCCTGCCAGTCTTTCGGTCCTGACCTCGGCTCCAACCTCCTCCATCCCTTCCACAGGTTTTGGTACTCGGGTGTCCTCAGGCGAGCCCGAGGGGGATACATCGGGACCTCTGTCTTCGGTTACTAGTCTTCCCCTTGGTGCTTCGGCTAGGGGAACCCCAACTCCGGTCATGGTCTCGGAGACGGGCCCTTCCTGCGATTCTGGGGGACCCACCTTTGAGGCTATGAGGAGCGCACTGGCCAAGTCCTTAGTGACTTCATCCGAATCGGCAACTCCCTCCCCAGACAATGCGACTAGAGTTTCTGGTGCCCCCCCTATCTCTGGACAGCAGTGCTCAAAGGCCTGAGGACACCTCCATGTGTGGTCCCCTGCTTACTGAGGGCCATTGAGAGTCCATGCCTGCAGAGCCTCCCATGAAGTAGCTGTGTAAGAGGAAGCATGTAGACTCTCCAGATGAGTCTGTCACCTCGGATACCGACCTCGATGATGCAGAAGGGTCCCTGAAGTCGTCCTCTGATGATGTCTCGTTCTCCGATATCCTGGAGATCTCGAGACAACGGGGCGACTGGCCATCCAAAAACCCATCTGAGGAGGAGTCGGTCTTCCTCAAGCCGTTTTGGAGCTCAGCCTTCCGTCTCCTGGGTGTCTCCGCCCTTCGATGAATTATTGGATCTTATTTGTCGAAGGGTGTGGGAACACCATGACTCTGTGAAACCAGTTCCTAGCTGCCCCAATAAGTTCTTATCTGCGCCTCCTGGAAAATACTTTTTGACCAAGGGAGTACCTGTGGATGCCATGGTGGTGGCGTCTGCCACCCAGCAGGACATGGCAGAGGCTTCTATTTCCATCCATCCTCCTAATAAGGAGTCTAGGAGTATGGATAGGTATGGGAAGCGTACCCTGTCTTCAGCGACCTTTACCTTGCGGTCATTGAATTACTTGTGTCATTTTACGTGGCTCCAAAGGGATCTCATAAAGGAGTTGGGAGATACCCTGTCAGGTAACTTGCCTTAGGCATTGGCCCAGTCTGTTAACGCCCAGCTGTCTACCCTTTATTCCGTCGTCAACTCGTCCATGAGGCTCATATCTTATACAGCCGAGGGGGCGGGTAGAGCAGCGGGTTCGGGCGTAGCCCTTAGGAGGCAAGCTTGGATGCGGTTGTGTCATTTTTGCGGAGGCTTTCAAGTCTTCTTTCATGGACGCCCCATTCGACAGGTCCTCCCTTTTTGGACCTAAAGTGAAAGACACCATCACTAGATGTGAGCAGGAGGGTAAGACTTTGTCTGCCGTTGGGGCCCGTTTTTCGCTTCCCACTAGACCTTATCCCAAGGCTCAGAGGGTAGGAAAAATGTGGTTCAGAAAGTCTCAAAAGTCTTTCCCTGCCCATCAAAGTGACCCCCCCCTCCAGAGGCAGGGGGGGGGATTACTCTGGAAGACATCGCCCTAGAGGCGGCGTAGGCCCCCGCAATACAGGAGACCGTGAATCCTTTCGTGGTTCCTCCTACCAATGTCCCTGAGGGATTACCAGACTGTGTGTCTCCGGAGCCAGTCGGGGTAGTTTTTCGGAGTATCTTCAGGTGTGGTAGTTCATCAATCAGGATCGATGGGTGCTTCGAATTATCACCAGAGGTTATTCCATTCCCTTTATCTGCCCCCCCCCCCCTGCCATCAAGGAGAATCCTGGACGTCCCACCCAGTCAACGGGATCAAGCAGCACTAGAAATCTCAAAGCTGCTAGAAAAAGGAGTCATCCAACCAGTTCCCTCAGACAAGATCGGATCAGGAACTTACTCAAGGTTATTTTTGGTGCCAAAAAGAACTGGGGACTTGAGACCCATTCTGGATCTCAATCGTTTAAACTGCTTTGTAAAGAAGTCCATGTTCCTAATGGTCACGTTGCAATCCATTTTCCCCTTGCTGGAGAAAGGAGTATGGATGTGCTCCATAGATCTCAAGGATGCCTATTATCACATCAAGATAAATGAGGCTTCCAGGCATCATTTACGCTTCCGGCTCGGGGCCAGTCATTTTCAATTCTGGGCCCTGCCCTTTGGTCTAACCACAGCCCCCAGGGTGTTCACCAAGTGTTTGCCAGTGGTGACAGCTGACTTGAGACGTCTAGGATTCCAGGTGTTTCCTTATTTAGACGATTGGCTCCTCACCGCCCCCACCAGGCATCTACTTGTTCAAGCCATGAGAGCTACTGTCAAATTGTGACATCTACTAGGAATCACAATCAACTGGATAAAATCTGCATTGCTGCCATCACAGCATGTTGCCTTTATCAGCGCAGAGCTAGACTCTGGAAAGATGCGAGCATTTCTACCCATAGAGAGAATAAAAGTGTTACAGGCCCAAGTTCTGGCTTTGCTGCCCCGGGGGAAAGCCCAGACCAGGACAGTTCTTCAGTTGTTGGGAACAATGGCGGCTACCATTCTTCTAGTTCCACTTGCCAGGTTACATATGCGAATACTTCAATGGCTCCTTTCGGCCCAGTGGTCATATCAGGAACTTCCCTTGTCCCATCCTATTCTCATCACGGAGAGATGCCGACAAGATCTTCGTTGGTGGCTTCTCCCCTCCAATCTGAATCAAGGGAGATTGTTCAGCCCCCCCGTCCCCTGTTGCCACGGTGACCACAGATGCCTCCCAGATAGGGTGGGGGGGGGCATTATCTGCGCAGGGCGGTTCAAAGTGCGTGGCAAGATCACGAGACTCACTTGCATATCAGTGTTCTGGAGATGAGAGCGGTGCTTCTAGCGTTGCAGGCACTTCACAGCTTTCTTCCCCAGGGAACTATTGCGATTCTTTCCGACAATATGTCGGTTGTCCGGTATCTGAACAAACAGGGGGGAACCAAGTCCTACCCCCTTTGCAGGGAAGCCATGAGTGTGGAACTGGGCGATTGCTTCCCAACATTTTCTAGTGGCAATGCACATTCCGGGGAAGTCCAATGTGATAGCAGACAAGCTGAGCAGAGCTATTCTGATGCCTCACGAGTGATCCCTGAACGATTGAGTGGCTGCTGAGATCTTCTCCAAGTGGGGTCTTCCCTGCTGCGACCTCTTTGCCAGTACCCTAAATGCGAAGTGCAGTAATTATTTCACTCTGATCCCTCCTCAGGGGGAGTCACCCAGGGATGCTCTAGTCCACATTTGTCCCTCCGGTCTGCTCTACGCCTTCCCGCCGGTCCCTCTCCTGCCAAGAGTGATTTAGAAGGCAATCTCCTTGGGAAGCAGCATGATTTTGATCGCACCACACTGGCCCCGTCAAGTTTGGTTCCCCTTCCTTCGGAAGTATGCGATGGATGGTCCTTGGATTCTGGACCCAGCTCCAGACCTATTGACTCATTAGTTGGGACAGCCCCATCCATCCCTCCGAACTGTCAAACTTGCTGCTTGGCTGCTCCACTTCCTACCTTAGTCAGACAGCATACCCTTACCCCAGAAGTAGTACAGATTCTGTCTTCTTCTCACAAGTCTTCTACTAGGAAGATATATTCTAGTAAATGGAAGAGACTTGCAATTTGGGCTCAGCAGTGTAATCTTGATCCCCTTACAGCCCCTGTGTCAGTGGTGTTAGATTTTTTGGCAACACTCTTTAGACAGGATTCCGCTGTCTCCACTATAAAGGTTCAATTGGCAGTGATCTGTAATTATCACATTGCTTATGTGCCTTACCTTATGGGTCATAAGCTGTGTAAATCCTTTCTGAAAGGAGCCTGGTTACTTCACCCCCCGTTTCGCAACCCGTTTTACCATGGGATTTAAATGTCGTGCTCGGAGCTTTAACGTGTCCTCCCTTTGAGCCGGCAGCCACTTGCGAATTAAAATTCTTATCATGGAAGACGGCCTTTTTGGTAGCCATTACTTCAGCCAGAAGGGTATCAGAACTTCAAGCTCTTTCTGTCAAACCGCCTTATTTGATTTTTCATATGGTCATAGTATCTCTAAGACTAAATCCTTCCATTCTCCCTAAGGTCTCTTCTGCCTTTTGTCTCCAACAGTCTGTTGAGTTACCGGTCTTTTTTCCACAATTCTCCAACAAAGCAGAATACATATTTCACCAGTTGGATGTGCATAGACAATTGAGGTTTTATTTGAATAGGACACAACAGGAGAGGAAGTCAGATCAGTTGTTTGTGTCTTTTTCGGACAATAGAATTGGCAGATGTGTAACTAAGGCCACCATTGCTAAGTGGATTAGGGATTGCATCTCATTCATTTATGCACTGTCGGGAAGGGATCTTCCCTTTCCAGTGAAGGTGCATTCCCCCAGGGCTATGGCAACTTCAGTGGCTTTTCACGCTAGACTGTCCGTGGATGAGATATGTGCAGCGGCTACTTGGACTTCTCCACATACCTTTATTTCTCATTACAAGCGGACGTGGCATCTAGGGCTCGGGCTTCCTTTGGTTCCACAGTGCTCAGGAGTGTTTTCCAGTGAGCCTCCCAGGATTTAGGTGCTAGGGATGCTGTCCCATCACTAAAGAATGTTGGCGAGATAGGATCACATTACATCTGTTAGTTATGTACTTACCATAACGGCAGATGTATGTGATCCATCTCGCCTACATGATTACGTACCCGCCTTCCTTACCCTGCCTGTTGGACTTGGAGGAAAAAAGTATTTTTAGATTCCCCTGAGGATATTATTTTTTCTCTTCTCTTACAAGCATCTCTTTGTGGTTTCTGTTGGTGGAAGAATAATATTGGGGCAAACAAGATCTGGGGGTTTGGGCGTGGTGCATCCTGGGATAGAGTGTTGGCCCAGCCAATGAGAGACTTTGTGCTAGTTATAGCGGCCGAGTCGGAGACGATTCTCGGCTCCGAGCCCGTCAGTAATGAATGTAGGCGAGATGGATCACATACATCTGTCGTTATGGTAAGTACCTAACTAAGAGCTCCATTTACATGTACTATTCTTTTTATATTAATCTTCCACTACGTAACAACTATGTATTTATATATTTACTTATTCTACTTATCTAGTTACTACTTTTTTAGATTAAATTTTTTTATGCATATTTAATATGATTTCTTATGGTTTTTATGCTTATTTATTATATTTTTGGATGGGCATTATTACGATTTTACTTCAATAACAATACGAGAGAGAGATATATTTTCATTACATAAGTTAGATATATTCTTAGTATTTATTTATGCTGAACAATATTAGAATTATGTAGAGATGTAAGTCAATGACTACATTACATTTTAGATGTATTTAACAAGATCATACAATGGATGTATTATTAACTTTTTACTACATTCCCATAGGATTGCATTTATATTTTTCATGATAACATGTACAGCTGAGCATATATCGGTGTTTAGTTTATTTCTGGACACCGTGTCTGTATACAGTTCAATTAATTATTTTATATTCAACTGTTGTTCTGGAAGTATATTTTAGTATCATATGTTTGATATATTTAATTTTTCATATGTTAATTTTTATTGGTAGCACAGGAATTATTAGCAAGGAGACTATTTGATCTTATTATTTTACTATTTATTATATTATATTTTTGGTGATATGACGTGCAGAGGGAAACTATGCACTATTTAGGATTTATCCGTTTATATGGTTAGTGCCTTTTTAAATGTATCTATAGTTTTGACCCCTAAAAATGTATAAATTAGCCCATGTTAATTGTTTTCTTGATTCTGATGAAGTCCGTATGTTGGGTGGATGAAAGAGCTTGATCTGTATAACTGTTTGTGTTCTGTCCATTGTTTCAAATTTCAATCAATAAACACAGGTCGTATCATTGCTTCTGTGCGGGTGTTTATCTTCAGACAGTGTATAGTGTTGGATTTATCCTTCGTTGTTGCTGGTACATACAATATATTTTGTAAGGTTGCAGTGACAGTAACTGAAAAAGTAAGCCTTCCTTCTGTATACTGTTAAGTAGTTCCTACTAAATATGTGTACAAGGTATGCCCAGTATAACTGTAGGAACTGCATGGAGACCAAGACTGAGCAAGACCAAGTACTGCATCTTCTGTAGCTACCTACTTTGCACATGTATTTATGAAGGTGTACTTTAAAACAGTGTTTCATGTGCTGAACAACTATAGATACATTAAAATATTTTCTTCAAATACTTCACTGTATCGTAGTTAAGACCATGAGGTCATAACTCCGAACACTTTACCATTCCTAAAGTAGCACCCTAAGAAATCAGACAAGGGAAGTTTAAAGTTTTTAGTTACTCAAACCATTTCACTGTGCTAGCTGAGATCGTTTTTCACATGTTTGAATCTATTTTACTGAGAAACCTGAATGGAAGGCAAATATATTTCAAAAAGGGTTTCAGGCGGTTCTGTGTTTGAAATTCATGTCACTTGATTGCCCGTTTGCAGATGTTAATTGGCTAAAAATTATGAGGTTTACTTTTCCAGGTACTGCAGTTACTTCTTTGCTGTTATATGTAATTAAATATTACCACTAATGTAGAAGGCATTTAATATCGTTATTTTGCAGTAGTCAGGTATATTTTTAACAGGTACTTCCTAAAGCAATTGAGTTACTGTTTCTACTGTCTAGTACTACTTGGCAATTAGCTCAGTCTCCTGTAAAATACAGGAGAACTTGAAAACCGTAGGAGCCAAACCTTTTGTGGAAATGTGATTTCCCATATAATTATTCACTACCTCACAAAATACCTTTTCCCGTCACTTCTGGCCTCTTCTTTGCATTTAACTTGCATTTGCATGTTGTGCCACTGATGACCAAAAAAAAGGTATGTCAGTGCAAATCGATGGCAGAAGTTAAAACAGAATTCATTATTTTGAATGATTTGTAATGTACCATTACTTCCTTCCTCAGCTGTGTGGGTAATTTGTGTGGGGAAGAGAACTGGTGAGAACTCAGTGTAATGTTGACCAAAATTGAAATCTACTGTGACAGTTGGAAAATACAGTCATGTCTTACTACAGAATGTGTGCTACATACTGTAATTTGGACATCTGCATAAATTATTACCACTGCTGCATTAATATGTTTTTCATCTTTGTGATTTCTTAGGGAACTACAGACATGTGTGAGAAATCTGAAGTGGAATCATTTCACTCCTTTGAAGAAGTGAGGAAAGCTATCAGTGAATTTGAGGAAAACACAAAATCCAATTTCATTGTTGTGGAACAGAACAAACACTTTTCGAATGAAAGTAAGGATTTTGCAGGAATTATGGTTTGACACACAAAAACATCCACATTTCAATACTGATAATTGTGCAATTTAACATTGCTGTGTTTGCATCAATTTTGTATGAATAACAACATTCTGATTTCGTTCCATATGATTAGTATGGTAAAACAGTTGCTACCTCTACTTGCATCACTTTAGGGAGACAAAGGGTCATCTCATTAAGAGCACAGCACATAGCTTATCCATCAAACATCAAGTAGTACAGATCAATAAAGTTGCTGTATTCATATCTTGTGACTACAGCCAGTCTCTAAAAATGTCACCTGGATAGTGAAATGGAATGCAACAGTGAAGCCACATCCCATGATTCTGTGTGCAAATAACACGGTGGTTATAGCAGTACAAGAGGGCAATCAGGTGCCTGAAAAAGAACATAGAAAGGAAAATTGCGGAATAGGCTCACTGCTTTATGTACGTGGGAGGGGTCGTTAGCAGAGGGGAAATCTGAATGAGGAGTTCAAAGCTATGATCAGAGTGCTCTCAAGTGACACACACAGTCAGGAGTAGGCAGTGACAGAAGGCTGCCACAGAACCTGAAACAGTAGGAGTACTAACCGTTGCTGTATCCAGAACTACTGTGATGACACAGAATCATGGACAGTGCAGTCAGAGCAGCTGAAGAAAGTGGAGGTGATGGAGGTGAAGTGCATGAGACAGGTGGTAGGACACAGACTGTGATACTGGAAGAAATGAGGACATTATAGCAGTATCCCAAGTAGCTCAAATTGCTTAGAAGTTCAGGAGATCATGGCAGTTTGGTCATACTTGTTGCAAATGAAAGGAGCAATGTGATGCATAAGATTTGGGACAAACAAAAAATTTGAGGACATATATTGGTGTCCTGCAAACAGATGTACACATTGCATAGGTTAATACCTCCGACAGGTATGATAGCTGAAGAATATAGGAGACCGTCATTGAATGTAGAGATTTGTTGACAGTTGACACAGTACACTGAACATGGAATCAAAGGCTCTACATCTCAGCAACATGCCATCTGCTTATTGCAGGCATGCTGGATTTCAGAGATGAGAACATATGCCTTTATAGGAATAATGGACTGAATCAAGGTTATTTTCTTACTTAAGTGAATACTGTGTCAGATGCTAACCCATTCATGCAGCTGCGGAAAGCTTACAAGTGGTACAGTGTTAATACCTTACATTTCCACACTACATACACGGGGACATCTTGTCATGTCAGGCAGATGATGCTTGAATTGATATACCTTATGCAATTCTTTTTAGCAAAATTTGTATCAATGTGTTTCAGTTTTCAAACTTGTCTGTAGAGCATGTATGATTACTGAACTCATTTTTCACTGCTGTTATATGTCAATCAAAAACAAATTGTGATGACCATGACATGGCTTCAATATCTTTACATTCCTTCTCAGTGGATATTCTCATTTCTTAGACAAACATTGAAACTGCTGTCTCTGAAGGGTGGTGGGGTCATTACTGTACGTTTCTTCCACTAACACTTGTTGAGTACACAGTAAGGGTTAATACAGTTAAAGAAGTCCATTTTAAAAAGGTACAGTTCACTATACTCTGGTTTGTTGTGAATTATTTCAGTATTTCGGTCTGTTCTTATGGTGACGAAAACAGTTTAAAAGAGCAGGCGTTATATTATTGCTGCATTTTCAATTGACAAGTACGGTTATGATCCACATTTTAGAAATAAAAAATGTCAGTCCAACAGCCTGCTGTGGGACCTACTGGCAGCAGAATGAAAATAATAATTTAAGGTCATTCTGATAAAAAATGTCACATTGGTCATACCTGCAGTGAATGTAGCACTTCATTGGCTATGTGTTTGATGTCAAGCACCCAAAAAAAAAATTGTACTCTTACTGATACAAAGTCATTCACATTTCTTGACTGTGTCTGTGATCTCAAAATAGTCATGCAGAATGAGAAGCACTTCTGTTAAAAAAAGTTTCACAAAAGGTTTTTGTAAGGTTGCTGTACATTTCCTGTAATAGCCATTTCTCAGTTAAACTTGTCTCGTACTACGAAGCACACGGTATATAATCTTATACTCCTACTTGGACATGAGCAGTCATTGCTGGAGAGCCTTCTACACATAAATTCCAGAATTTCATATCTGAGGCTTCACAGTATTGCAGGCTTGCACGAAGCAGACAGCCAGTTTCATAGAAGAGATTAATCCCTTGTACTTCTTGGTGTGTGTGTGTGTGTGTGTGTGTGTGTGTGTGTGTGTGTGTGTGTGTGTGTGTGTGTGTGTGTGTGTGTGCGCGCGTGCGTGCGCACTATGTGTATGTGTGTGTGTGTGTATATATATATATATATATATATATATATATATATATATATATATATATAAAAATGAATATATATATATATATATATATATATATATATATAGGTTTATAGATAGGTACTAGGCTATTTGCCCAAGGGCATTTATAAGCCTTGCTACAGTGTGCCAGCTTTCGCCGCACCATTGATTAATTAACTTTGCCTCTGTCAAGAAGAGTCAATGAAGTGATCCCAGGGCTGTATTTTCTGTTACCCATCCATTTGTCAAGGTTTCTCTTGAAGAGTGTTAGTGAGGACCTCTGCCTAATGTAGTTATGAATTTTGTTCAAAACCATGTGGAGTCTCTGTGACAGGAATGTATCCCTCCAGCATGTTCTATTTATTGTTGAGGCAAGGTTTAGCTCACTAGAGCAAGTGTCTCGCAGTGACTTGGATATATTTAGGTGGAGCATGTCCATCAATTCTGAGTTGAACATGGCTTTGTAAGTCAGGCAGAGATCACCTCTGAGTAATCGATATGTCAGTGAATACAACCTGAGTTTTTCCAGTCGGGCTGCATAGGACATATGTTTTAGGCCAGTAATCCTCTTGGTGAGTTACTTTTGTGGTCTTTCCAGCTGTTTAAAGTGTCTTGTGAGGTACATCCCAAATGGGGCATTGTACTCCATGATGGGTCTGATGAGTGACGAGTAGAGGGGCACTATAAACTCTTTATTTCTGGAAGCCAACACTTTAGTAATTAAATGGGTTACATAGAAGGATTGCCTAACTACTTTGGCAATATGATTGTCAAAGGAGAGATTACTATCTACCTGGGTCCACAGATCTCTTATTACCTCTTCTGTATTAAGGTGGCTGCAACCTATGTGGTAATTAATGGGTGTTTTGTTTTTCCCAAATGGGATGACTATGCATTGTTTGGCATTTAGCTTGAGACCATGACTTTGACATCAGGTGTCCGTCTGAGTAAGGCCCTTTTGGAGAATGTCCATGTCAGCCGGAGAGTCAATTACGGCTCCCAGTGTGTAGTCATCGGCGAACTTGGTTAGCCATAGTCCTCCCATGTTTGCCTGTACTTTACAGACGTATATGCCGAACAGTAGGGGTCCCAGGACCAAGCCTTGTGAGACACCACTTGTGACTGGTTTAGAGTCGTACCTGCAGCCTGCTGTTCTTACTGTGTGAGTTCTGTCTGTAAGCCTGTTGGCATCCCATCTCGTGACATAGGGGTTTATGTTCATGCTGGTGAGATATTCTATAATTCCCGAGTGGGGAATGGTGTCAAAAGCCTTGGAGAGGTCAAGATAGGATGTGTGAACCAACTTCCCCTCATCTATGGCCTTGGTGACTGTCTTGAAGAAGTCAACCGGGTTTAGTAGGCATGATCTGCCCTTAACAAAGCCGAACTGGGTCGGGTCAAGTGTTTGGAGGTTCCCAATGTCTTTGTTAATGAGTTCTATGATGATGCACTCCATAGCCTTGCAGACCAGGATATTCAGGTGTATGGGGTGAAAGTTACCAGGGTCAGTTGTGGTCTCTCCTTTGTGGAGCAGAATAACCATTGCTGTGCGCCATTCTATGGGCATGTAGCCTGTGGAGAGGCTCAGGTTGAACAGTGTGTCGGGGGTTTAGTTCGTTCTGTAGTTTGTGCAAGATGCAGCCTGGGACACCATCTAGCCCCATTGACGCTGTGCTTTTAGCTTTTGAAAGGGCTGTTTTCACTTGTGTGTCTGTGATTTCTGGGTTACTACACTTTTCTGGTATTGTTGTGGACCCTTTTGGGGGTCAGTGGAGGGTGAAGTTTGCACTGAATCTATCTGTCAGGATGATGGCAATATCAGTAGGTTCAGATTATTTTGTGCTATTTTACACTAACTCAGAGCATATCTGCGAGTTGCCACTAAATTCTTGACTTAGCTAAAGAAGGCTCAGTGGTTATCTTTCGAATCCTTGGCTATTTTTCTTTCGAAGTTAGCCTTGGATGATTTTATGAGGGACCTTAGTGTCTTACTGATAATGATCAGGGATGTCTTTCCTTCTTGGGATTATCTTTTTTTCTCTGAACTATTTTCCTCCTTCTATTGTACCACCTGTTTAAGGCAGGGGTCCACCAAACTGGTTTCCTTCTCTTAGGGGAGTGAGTCTTGGTTTTGTTTGGGGATAGCATGATCCATGCATTTTTGTAGGTGCCCATAGAGTACATTAGTAAATGTTTTTGCAGGTTGGACAGCGTTATCCTTTAGCATGGGGGTTTTGAAACTTCCCACCTCGTTCTTAAGCAAAGTGAAGTTTGCTTTTGAAAAGATTTTCACAGTGGTTTCTTTTACTGGGGATGGTGGCGGAATGTGGATAATCCAGAGTGATTAGTTTATGGTCTGATCTAACCAGTGATGGGTTGACCTCCAGTGCGGAACACCTGTCACCCATGTTGGTGATGACCAGGTCCAATATGTTTTCACCTCAGTTAGGGTAGTTCACCAGCTGATCCAGGGCATTTGAGTTGATAAATTCAAGGAAGTGCTGTTCCTTGAAGTTTGTACTTGCGTATTTTTCCCAGTTAACAGTAGGGAAATTGAAATCACCCAATATCAGGGTGTTGTGTAGAACCTTCATGTTTCCACTGTCTCCAGAAAGGCATAGTGGTGGTCCTCTGGGTCATCGAGGTTGATCTGTATCGGGCCCCAATTTGCATTGCAGATTTGCCAAATGTTAGTTGCACATGGATGATCTCAGAGATATCATGGTGTGCCACTAACCTGGAGGTGTAGGTATCCTTGATGAATATGGATACACCCCCTCCTTTTGTATTTCAGTCCATGTTTTGTGGCTGAAATGTGTATTGTGAGTTGTAGCCCAGTAGTGCTGTGGTTCTCTATGGAGCCTTGAACCAGGTTTCAGTTACTGCACAGATGTCAACATTCTCCATACTGCAGAGTGCTTTGAGTACTTGCATTTTGAGATTTAAAATCCTGGCGTTGAGTAGCATACCCCTCTTTTTTTTTTTGTGCTGTTTATGTAGGTGGGTTTGCCTTTTGAGCCTTGCTTGAAAAAGGCACTATGGGGGCATCAAGAGCCTTGGCCAGTATTCGAAAGCCTAGGGTTGACAGGTGCAACACATCTCTTGCAAAGCAACGAGGCTTGTCGAGCATGTCGTCCAAAGGCTGACAGACACCGGATCACCCTTTGAATGATACCAGAAGCTTAGCCAATTATTGAAATTAATCATTTTTTTCTTTACAATGTGGTATCATTCTTATTGAGGACAGGATGCTACTCAGGGTCAGGGTCATACCCGCCTGGCTACATGATCAGAGATCTCTTCCATGTCTCTTTTCATGTAGTCCAGAGAGGTAGGTCTCAGGTCATTCATACCAACATGAATAATGAGAGAGTCATATTTGTACTTTTTCAGGGGTGACCTGAGTGCTTGTGTTATGTGGCGGATTCTGGCTTGCGACAGGAAGCTAACAGTAGCCTTCTCCTTGTTCAGCCTAGTGAGTGGGATGTCAGTGTGCCAGACTATATAGATATAGAATGTGGTTTAGTTCTATACATGTATAGATGCACATATGCATATACACATACTTGAACACACGTATACATTCATGTACATATATGACATACATTTCCTGGAGACACATCGACATCTGAGAGGTCCATGTAGATCTGTATACCTTGTGGTAACTACTAATTGTAATAATAACTGAATCAGTACAAGTTATTGCTATTTATTTAACTTTTTTTTTTCCATTACATAGATTTTTGGCCAGCTCTGAAGACAAGAATTCATTGGCAGCAACAAACTCTACAAGGTGTAATTGTGATACCCTTTATCGGTATTCCATATGTGATTATTGGGCGGAAAGTTCTAATGTGTCATTTAGGAAGAGATTTGGCAGTTGCCAAGAAAAGGAAATATGCAGAACAGAGAAACAAAAAACAGGTGAGTATGAGGTTTGTTTTCATAATGTAGTTGTCCCTGTCTTACTGACTGAAATAACAGCTGTAGATCAAATTTCAGTGGTTTGCAGTTATACAAAATTTTACCATTATAACCTCGCTTAATTGAGAATTTGCTAACTTTGCAGCCATTATTAAGTATTTCATAATTACAAATTAATTAAAACAAAACTTGACTAATGAGCGAATCACTGCATTTTACCCACTGTGTAACATATACATCATAGGAATGTATAATATACATTATTTTTACAGACATGGTGACTGCTAACTGAACTATTGACTTTAAGCTTCTGATTCAGTAATTGTCGTTTATATGTATACGACTCACATCACTTTGTATGTCATTCATTGTTATATACATTAATGCTACAACCAGAAGATACTGTTTTGGAACTTCTTTTGAAAAACTGCTTCACCCTCAACCTTCATGTTTCCCTCTCTTGTTTCTTTAGGCACAACATTAATCATCTTCAACACAACAATTTGTATCAATGTCTGCTTCCTCTACATTTGCCTTTCCTTTCAGTGTACTTCCACACAGTTGATTACATTGATGTCAAACAGGCTGTACAAGACCACATCATGAAAAGTTAACAATTACATGCGTTCATAAGGTGCTGCTGATGTATACTGATCAGAAAAATTAAACTTCTAATAAAAGTTTTACTGGACACACGGCTGCAATGTCACATTCAAACACCAGGCTTCCATGTAGAAACTTAAACTCCATAACTATTTCCAGATTTCTATACTGTTATTTATATTTCACTTACCAAAAGAGATGCAACTGCGGTGGTGATGCTGCGGTAGAGTTGTCGCCTCATAGCAAGACATTGTCCCGTTCGATTCTCAGCTAGAGCGTCTTCTGTGTGGAGGCATACATGAATGGGTGTGCCTTCGTTGAAGGTTGTGTGTCAGGGCCGGTAACCCGGTACGTAAAAATCCTGTACCAATCATTAGCAGACTGGAGTACCGCTGTGGCGAGTCCTAACCGGGATAAGCCGAAAAACTCATTACTTATTTACCTAAACAGATGCAGCATATGCAATGTCTTTCTTATGTCTGATAGATTTCAGTCTGTCCATGTTGCTCTAATATCCATGCATCACCTTGTCCATAGTTGTCTTCTTTGCTGGCAGTTTTGCTGTTTATTCCATGAAGTGTGTTATAGGTATAACACATACTGATTTTTAGCCTGTGAGAAAACCATCCCTACAATATTCCAGCAACAAGCATTTAGTGGTATATTTGTGTATGAACACAAGGTAATTAATGTGTTACATACTCCCTGTGCTACACATAATGCTGTTCAGTACTGCTTTTATGTTATTCCTCTTGGGGTGGGGGAAACGGGGCAAACTCTAAAGATACCATAAAACATGAAGCATTGCAGTCTTGATTTACAAACTTTTATGTGGTGTGCCGTACATATCCATATAAACATGTATTTAGTACATGTGAAACAGCATGGTTTTCCTGATGTTTACAGATATTCATCACCGAAACTGCCATATGTTGAGGCACTCAGCATTCTGCTGATAACATGTTTAACACGTCTTTCTCTTTAAAGTAAATTTAACAGTGTCATCTCACCTTGACTACCCTTTGGAATGGATCATTATTACTTAAAATACCTGGACTGTGAACCTCTCTTTAGAAATGTACTAACACAAGGAGACAAAAGACATGAAATTGCCATTTGTTTTCACTATACCAACATGTGAAGAACACTGGAAGAGTGCATTGGACCAATACCAAAGGTGAGTGTGAAACATGGTGTTTCAACCTTTCTTGGCAAGCAATAATATGCTCAATGCACGCATACAGCTTTGGCTGACTAGCATACCGCATGTTCATATACCAATTACATCCATGTTTCCTCTGCTGCTAAGTGCTTTCCAGCTGCAGACACAGCATACACTATCAGATTCTCATGCTGTCACCTACAGGTGGACATGTATCATACTGAAGATTGCAGTATTGCTTCTCACTATATGTCCTTCTACAGTAGTACACTTTTGCTGTCAAAGCTGGAAAGTAATGAAGAGAAGCCCATGCTTTGCTATGCATGTTGACATTAATTTTTGTGTTTCTGTGAGTAGTTTGTTGGTGATGCTGTGCTTATCACTGCAAGGCTTACGCAAAAGGTTTTTATTGACATATAATGCTTGTGCACACCTGCTTGGGAGCAATATTCATGGACTGTACTTAATTGCACATTGGGAGATTTCACACTACATCAGTTTTAATTCTGATGTCACTAAACTTTCAGTGTGACTCCTAGGTACTGGTGAAAATAGCATTCTTTACTTATCTGATGTACTGTTTTGTTTACATTTATATCATTTTCAGTGATAGGTGCTCATGTCACTTGGAAGCAGTTATGGGCCACATTAATGAATGCATGTTTCAATTATTCATTGTATTGACAGTGGAGGTTCAAGGAGAAAAGCTTCAAGGTATGATATGTAATGCATTCAATACTCAACAATAACAAGTAAAATAATGTAGTTTCAGTGAGTACATAGCGTACGTAATACAATTCGTACTTCTGTTCATAAAAACTAATTAACAAACATTGGTTTGAGACATGATGTAAAGATAAGTGATGTATAATACAAGTTGGAGTACTTTAGCACATATAACAGAGGGAGGTATTAGAGCAATTAAGCCCGTCTGAGTGTTAATACACAGTACTGATATCACAGTAATTTGGGTGTGCCAATTTGAAGTAGGCATAATACTTTAAGATGTACAGTGCAGTGAGGTATTGGAAGGGGATAAGCAGCTTAAGTGATTCACTGCTTTCAGGTAGGTATCGAAAAGCTGTTGGAGAGTCCAGGAAAGATATGTCCCAGATAAGGAGTGCAGACAAAGCCAAGAGCCATAGAGGAAGTCTTTTAATAATGTTTTGAAAAGTGAAGGTATGCAATACACCTGAGTGATATAGGAATGCTATTACAAGTGGTAGTTACACTATTTAAATCGAGACTCACCACAACAGCTTGTGTAGTTTGCATATGGTAATCTATTGATCATTTGTTGAACCAAAGGGGAGGGTTGGAAGACAGTAATGAAGCATTGGTCTAATTGCTGGGCAGTCAGGTGGGATGTGGATTATTTTATGGGGTAAGGTTAGCTGAGTATAACATAGGTGGTAAGGAAGCTCAAGCATGTTAAGTGTTTTGTGTTAAACATTGTAGGGTCTGCTAAGGCTTATTGCAAGCAAATTTGCTGACTTTGTTATAACACTGTTCCAATACAGAACTAAGTAATGCTTTTATATTTGTTATGATAGAGAATTTATATAAGACAGAGGGTAAGTGGTACCTACAGTAACCCTGGCTGAGTCTGCAATTAATTTTTTGCCTCTGTGTAGGGGGCCTAGTTGTGAATGGGTATTTCTTGATGATGTTGCTGATATGCAAATGAAATTAATATTGTCATTATTTGTCATGCCCAGTTGTTTTCTGTGGGGGGACTACAGTGTTTTTTTCAGTTTAAGGAAGAAATGTGACAGTTGCTTTTCCATGAAAATTGGATTTTGGGAAACAAATAAGTTAGTTAAATTGGAATGTAGTATTAGGTGATTATCCTGTAATCAAATTTAATCAGAGTTAAAGGCTTCATGTCTAATTTACTAAAATTATATTAGTTTGCCAGAAATGTATATGTTATTTTTATCTAAACTCAGAAGTTAGCAGTTATTTACTGCCATTTACCATATGTCATTTTAGTCAGTGTAATTGACATCAGTTTTCTACTGTCAGTTGATTTGCATTTATCTCCATTTCCCTTCAGCTGCTCATAATATGAGTCAAACATTTTCAGAAGTCCTTCCATCAAAAAGTGAACTAGCCATTGCAGCTGATCCAAACTCAGCTGTTTAATGACTGGGAAAATTGACCTATCCACATGACGATACAATCCTGCAGTTGGTATCTTTAGGTAGCAGATGGGTACAGGAAGGCTTTAGTCCCAACAAACAGATGGCTGTGTAATAGTTGGGCTTTTCAGTGACTGTGATTATGCATTAATGACAAGTCAATAGTCTCTCAAGCCACTGAGTGTTTCGTGATAGACTATAGTGCAGTTTACAGAAGAAATGCTTTGCTATGTTGAGAAAACATGCTTATGCTATGTCAATAGTGACTACTCCCAGTATCGTGTCAGTCGGTTTACCTATAGAATAGCAGGAGAAAAGGACCACTTCCGAATAATTCATTTTGAACATCTAAGTGCTGTTAAGTGTAAATGGATATCAAATGAAATGCATGTTTCAAATGATCCAGCATAGTTGATCTATTACACTTGCTATTACATTTGAGCCTTCACATGCATGCAGTTAGACTACACAGACTCCAGTCACAATGTGATTGATAGTACAGCAGTGACTTCATTTATTATAACTGTAATAGTTAACACATCTATACCAGTGCTTTCACAATTTTTAAATTTTGGATATCTATTTAACATTTTGCTATTTATACATTCTACATACATATTGGATACTGCTGGTAATACTTTTGTTTATGCTTATTTTTAAAGGGAGATGAACACATTATCTTACAACAAAGACAGCTTATTCAGCATACCAAAAAGATGAATTGTCCAGCAAAAATCCTTATTTATCATGTCATGTCTTTTCCAGATTATAAGGTATGCAGTAATACTTTGCCATTTCTCTCAATATTTTTGCAGAGACAAACATAGGGGATGCAAGCATAGTTGTTTTGTATATTTTCTGCAATATATTTACCAGTGCGTGTACATTGCAAATGTCCACTTGATTATGGTAACTGTACTAACAGTATGTTAGAATCAATGACGTGAAAATATTACTAGAATACTCTGCAAAATGTTAACATTGTACAAGGTAGTTGTATATCGCATACATGTTACAGGCCCACTTACACTGATAAATGGACTGTAAAACAGAACTTATGCCTTGGAATATGAACTGAGAAGGTATCTTAGTAATGAAAGGTACAGTTCAATGTCCAATGCAGTCTAGACATAACAACCTCTTGTGCTGGTGAGCATCATGTGGAAGCATTATATATTATTTGAGGTTGTTACTTTCCATCTATTAAGTAACTCCTCCACAGTCTTGAACATGTTCATTGTAAGATATTCCCACCAAACTGTAGATCAACTGTGTGAACCCACTAGTATTGGATTCATTTTTTTAGAAAGTTTTTTGACGTTATTAATCTAAAGAAATACAGCCAAAGGATGTGATACTATCACATGACATGTACAGCCTGAGAGTCAAGATTACCATAAGTAATGTTACAGAACAAAAGCATTACGTATTCATTGTGTGAGTATGTACACTGTTTATACATGAAGTGAGACTGATAGATGAAGTAGTATTTCACAAACTGTAATAACTAGATTTTGAAACCATTGATCCTCCTTTTCCATGCAGTGGTTATTGATTACAGAATGGCAATCTTAAGGCAAAGGTGGGTAAATGGTGATTATTGATGAGGATTAAGACATTTAAGTACGTTTTGATCTGCATATTGTTTTACTTATCATGACAACTAACAAAAGTCTTGCAGCCAATATTCCAACATTAGAAAAAATGTACAGATATTTTTCAGACTTCATTTTATTACTTTAAGTATCATTACTAGTAATAAATGTATTGCAAACAGTGCATTGTACTCGGAAGACATTTGACTACATTACTGTAAAGAGGATGTTTGAAGAGCTACACATAGAATGGGATATGGAAAATGTAGGACACAGCACAGCCCTGAAAATGTCACATGCTGCCATGTTTGCTCCTGTCTTAATTTTTTTTTTAAGTAAGCAGTGCATTGCAAGCTAATTGTGAATAATGTATGCCAGTTTCACAAATCTTAATATTGCATTAGATCCACAGTGTCACTGAGAAAAGAAGAAAACTGGCATCTCAGAAATTGAAGTCTGCTCTTCAGAAGAATACCAGAAATATTCATGTACTGCATACATATTTGACAACATTTCCTAAACGCTCAGACCACGTCAATCATGCAGTGAGTGGAGAGGTAACTGTTATGATGTGAAATACTACAGGTGGATAAGCAAGTGAATAAATGTACATGCACAGATTGTGTTAGTGTCAATAACAAAAGTCTTTCAAGAAGATACATGTTGCATAGTTGAAGATTACAACTGGCACTTCTTTCATGTCACTGTTTCATTTTCAGAAGCCAAGAGTTATGGCATTTATTTATTTATTATAGTTTGATGACCAGGATAGTCCACTGGGCCTGGAAGAGCCCGTTTTCAGTGGCAGCCCCAGTGAGAAAAGATCCACAGGATATAGACAATGCTACAATAGTTATACAAAAGTAAATATACTAATAGGATAGTGAAATATACAGACATAATATACAATTTGTTAAAAAAGACATAACATTTGTAATCCTAGGTAATGATTTACAAAATTGAGATTCATGTAATCTAAACATATTAAAAGTATAGGCATTTCAGATGAAAAAAAACATGCAAGTAAAACATTTATGTTCAGATAAAAAAATATGTGCTTGTGTGTTATTTTTTTATTTCCTTTCTGTTTATATCCAGCTGTATATGTTTTATACGAGTGATATATCATTTTTCACATATGTGACCTATGATGGGCAGTGGGATTCGGAAAGATTTAGTACAGTGTAGACTCCATATCTGTGAGGATAGCCTCATCATGGTAAGCATGTACACTTGTTAATGTAGTTTACCACTGAGGAATTCCCTTTTTGGGTGCCTCAGCAAGCAAAATAGGCTTGTGGGTGATGCAGCATGCTAATGTGGCTGTCTTGGAGAGTGGGTAATACTACATGAAACAATTGCACACCCTGTAACTGTCAGCTCCTCCAAATTTTCCAAGATGTTTTCTCTCCCAAATCACCCATCTTAGTGAAATGTTACACTATAGGAAGTGGTGAACAGTGTCCAAAAGATAATAAAATAATATTAATTTCTATGGCTGCACTACTGAAACAGGTAATGCCAGCAAGCCTGAGTGTTTGAGGTGTGTCGTATGCCTATTTTTTGTGATAGGGTGGTCACAGTAGGGAGGGAGGTACATGATGTCACCATCATACATATGTGTGCAGGTTTGAATATGTGCGAGGGTAAAGGGGGTATTTGCATGACTGTGTGCCAGTGTTGTGGAACATGCTAGTGTGCCTGCATGTGTTCAGTACAGAGGCATGATGATTAGTTGCTTTTGACACCTTCCTCATTGTGGTTTTGCCATGTCTCTGATTCAGAATTTCTTTCCTTTGAGCTATCTCATGAACACATACTAATTGATTAATGCAAGCACAGAATAATTATGTGAATGTAATGGAGAGGTGACATTCAATCATTTACTTGCATCATCCATAATGAGCAGAAGACTGACTAAAATTAATCCTTTTTATAGTAAGCACAGGAGAGTACAACAACCAATCTAAGAAAGCTAACACTTTAAAGTGACTACATGCAAAAGGATGAACAATGAATCAGAATTCATAATCAACCAGCATCGTAACTACAAGTTCAATTGTAATTCAGAGGGGAAGCATAACACAAATAAGTTTAACTTTACCACTGAAAACATAAGGTAAGTTACGTAACCAAATCCAAATACAGAAAAACATATTCAGCAAATACAATATGTACACAAAGGTGTATGACAAACCACTGTACAGTGTGTATGCATGACATCACTTCAGTATGGAATGCAACACTGATGTTCTTCGTGTTTCACTGATGCAATCATCACATTTGGGTAATCTGCATGAAGTAGCCCTCAGTCGGCCTGATTAACAAAGTCTTGGGTCCTGCGTCGGTTGCTGTCCCTTCTTCCATGATCTCAGGTCGTCAGGGTTAGAAAACATGCAGCCACCACCATTGCACCAGTCTTTCTTGCCGTGCGGTGCATGATCGGTTGGCTGATTCCTGAAATTTTCGTTTTCGAGTTTCAGAACCGAAGTCTCCAATTAAAGCTAAGTACCCCACTGGGGAAACTTTTTCTTGCTCCTTACCGACGTCAGCAAAAGATAATAATTGCATTTCTTCTGGAAAGCAAATACCTCACAAAGATTTACGTACCTTGCACTCGGCTTTCTGCTTTATTTAATCAACGCACTATCCGTCATCGGTATATTTTTGCCTATAAATATTTCGGTTCTCGGTTCAATTATCCAGAAATGTAGTCGTTAAGCCGTCCGACTACCAGAATTCCAAAAAAAAAAAAAAAAAAAAGAAATGCAAAGATAAAGACAGAGACAGGCAGCCTAGGTCCAAAGCTGCCGACAACGCTTCTTCTAAGCCAGTCGACAGTTCGCCGGTACTTAGTGAGGGCCTTTTGCAGCCTTTGATAACCGCTACTTCTGATTCGCAGGCCTCTACTGATACCCATTCGGAGTCCGGTATGCAACGAGATGCTTCATCTGTGGAACCTGTGGATGTCTCTACCTTGGATGGGTCTGGAGTAGCTGTGCAGGCACCGGCTTCTGAGGGTGTATTCTGGCCTATGGTCTTGCATATTAAATTGATGCCTCCTTCTTCTTTAAGCCCTAAACCTCAAACCATTCCTAGAAAAAACGACGCGCAGGCCGCATGCTCAGGCCTCTATGCCTAAAAAACAAATGATAAGAATGGATGAAGATCTTGTAACTTTAATCAGGGGAAGCCGACCACCCTCTTCTAAGAGGCCGTGAACTGAAATTGTTTATGAATCTTCTGACCAGGATTCTGTTTTTTTCTGATTCTTCTGATAATCTGGATTTACCCTTATCTACTTATGAGGATTCTGATGCAGAGGATTCTATTCCCTCTGCCTCCCTTCTGGAGTAGTTTGTCTTTTGGTGAAACCTTGCTCACTCTGAGTGAGCATTTCCACTGGGAAAGCCATGATTTTTCTGATTCGAAAAAGAGGCTTAGCGATTTCTTACTCCTGCCTCACCATAGGCCTTTAGCTATACCTGCTGTACTAGACATTATTGATTATGCCTTTTTGGACTCTAGTTTGGCCCATAATTCTTTGCCTCCTGCTCCCAGAAAACATGACAGATAGTATAGGGTTCCTGATTCTTACAAGTTCCTTTTTAAAAATCATATTGTGGATCAAGAGAATATTTCACAGGGACCCGAGGACATTACGACCTCTACTGCCAAAAACCCTACCCCTTCTGATAGAGACTCCAGGACGCTGGATAGATGGGATAAGAAGGTTTACACTTCTGCAGCCTTGGCCATTAGGGCCTTAAACTGTCAGATGTAATGTGGTCCAATCTTGCCTACATTCTTTACTCATGGGATCGGGTCCGAGAATTGGCTCTGACTCGGCCAACTTATTTCTCTAGCACGAAGTCTCTAATTGGCTGTGCTAACCCGGTATCCCAAGATGCACCTCGCCCTAACCCCAGATCTCGTTTGCCGCTCGTAGACCTAGGGCGTGGTCTCGCTTGGCTGTGGCTACGTACCCTATTTTTCAAACTTTTTTAGAGGTTTGAGCTGTTGTTCTCTGATATAAACAACTTTAATAGCTAGCCTTTCGTGTGTGTTTTGGTTTTGAGCAAGAGTGTGTTTTTTCTGGTATCCCTCTGTTTTTGGCAGGCTAGGCCCATTTGAATTAGACTACCTAGTCCTCTCTTGTGTTGAGTTTTGTGGTCTTATGTCGTTTTTTGTGTGTCAGTAGTTAGTTTTCCTTGCTCCAGAGTAATGTTTAAGTTAGAGTTCCTTGGCTGTGAGTTGTTTGTGGTTTTCCCGCCTTTCCTTTGTGTCTGTCGGTTGAGTGGGTGTTCACCTTTTATTATGTCTAAAGGGCAAAAATAGCACAAACCCTCTGGGTTCAAAAAATGCTAGAAATGTGGTTACAAGATGTCCATTCCAGATGGGCATTCTATATGCATGTATTGTCTCAGTGCCATTCACCTTCAAGAGTCTTGCAGTTTGTTGACATTCTTTCAGCTCGAGGGTTCTGCAGCAAAGAAAACATAAATTGATTTTGAAGGGCCTGATGAAGCCTTCCTTTGAGGAGTCCTTAGACTCTTTTTCTAGTACTAAGTCCAAGGCCTGCAAGGCCAAGAAAAGGTGTCCGGCTCCATCTGTATCTTCGGAGCCTCAGGAGAAGGTTGCGAAATTGGATACCACCTCCTCGGCTCCCTTGTCCTCGGAGCCGCAGGAGGTATATGTTGTGCTGGAGTCAACCTCGGTTCTGATATTATTGGAGCCTATTCAGAGCCGGTCACCCAGTGTTAGGCATGAGTCTCCAGGTAGGAGATCTATTTCTTCCAAGTCCTCTAAGATGTCTGATTTGGATGTGGATAGGGTGATCCAGAGGCTCCTGCAGTTGCCGGTGTTAGCAAAATTGTATGCAGCCCTGTCCCAGTCGGCTCCGGAGCCAGTCCCTGTTTGTGTACCGATAATTCCTCCTCCGAGCACCTCTGTGTCGTCAGAGCCGGAGTGCTCAGCACCAAGTGATGTTTTTGTGTCGGCTCCGATACCCCTTTTGAGTTATCAGAGCCGGCGTCGGCTCTGACCATGTCGGTTCCGTCCTCTGGTTTCGGTACTCAGGTTTCCTCAGTTGGACCCGAGGGGGATACCTCGGGACTCTTGTCAGCTCAGAGTCTCCCTCTCGGTGCTTTGGCTCGGGGATCCCTGACTCCGGTTATGGTCTCGGAGATGGGTCGGCCATCGGATTTGGGGGAACCTGCCTTCAAGGCCATGAGGAGCGCACCGGCCAGATCATCAGTTGCATCACCGGGTTCGGTCACTCCTTCCCCCGACACCACGGCTAGAGCCTCTGGCACCCCCTTTTCCATGGATGGCAGAGCCCGAAGGTCTGAGGATACCCCCATGAGCGGTCCACAACTTTCTGAGGGCCCCTCAGACTCGGTGCCTGAGGATCCTTCTAGAAAGAAATTGTGCAAGAGGAAGCACATAGAATACCAGGATGAGTCTCTTACTTTGGATACCGACCTTGAGGAGTCAGAGGGGTCCCCCAAGTCATCCTCTGATGATGTCTCCTTTCTGACATCCTGGAGATTTTGAGGCAGAGAGGTGACTGCCCGTCCAAGACCCCCTCTGAGGAGGAGTCGGTATTCCTCAAGGCCTTCAGAGCTCAACCCTCCACCTCCTGGGTGTCTCCACCTTTCGACGAACTCCTGGATTTGATTTGTCGAAGGGTGTGGGAGAACCTTGACTCTGTGGAACCAGTCCCCAGGAGACCTAATAAGTTTCTGTCTGCTCCCCCAGGTAAGGAATTTCTGTACAAGGGAGTCCCTATGGATGCCATGTCGGTGGCAGCGGCCACTCAGAATGAACTATCTGAGACTTTTTCAACCGTCTGTCCTAACAAGGAGTCTAGGACCATGAACCGGTACAGGAAGCATACCCTCTCATCAGCGACCTTTACCTTACGGTCACTAAATTATTTATCTCACTTTACACAGCTCCAAAGAGATCTCCTTAAGGAGCTTGGAGATACTTTCATGGGTAACGTTTCTGAGGCGTTAACCGCCCAGATGTCTACCCTCAATTCCATCATTAACTCCTCCATGAGTCTGATTTCGTATGCAGCCGAGTGAGCGAGTAGGGCAGCAAGCTCAGGTGTCGCCCTTAGGAGACAGGCTTGGGTGCGCCTTTGTCATTTCGCGGAGGCCTTCAAGTCTTCATTCATCGATGCCCCTTTGATGGTTCCTCTTTGTTCAGAACCTAGGTGAAAGACACCCTCACCAGGTGTGATCAGGAGTTAAAAACTCTGCTGTAGGGGTCCGTTTTTCCCTTCCTTCTAGGCCTTTTTCCAAGGCACAGAGGGGTGTAAAAATGTGTTTCAAGAAATCACAGAGGTTTTTTCCTGGTGCACAAGGTGCGCACCCCTCCAGAGGTGGGGGGGGGGGTTATTCAGGGAGACACTGCCCTAGAGTCAGAGGAGGCCCCCGCAACTCGGGAGACTGTGATTCCTTTCGCGGTTCTCCCTACTGTCGCTCCTGATTGGAGGCCCGACTGTGCCTTTCCGGAGCCAGTCGGGGGGGGGATCATTAAACCCGTAGGCCTGGCAAGACATTACCCAGGATCAATGGGTTTTATGAATAATTTCCGTAGGTTATGTCATTCCATTTTCATCACACCCCCCCTCCAGTCAGAAAAATCCCGGATGTTCCACCCAGTCAAAGGGATCATGCAGCTTCAGAAGTTTCAAAGCTGGTAGAAAAAGGAGCCATCCAACGTCTCCCCTCAGACCAGATCGGATTAGGGACTTACTCAAGATTCTTTTTGTTGCCGAAAAGGACAGGGGACCTGAGACCCATATTAGATCTAAGCCGATTGAACAACCATGTACGAAAGTCCAGGTTCAGAATGGTCACATTGCAGTCTATTCACCCATTGTTGGGAAAAGAAATATGGATGTGCTCCATCAACCTCAAGGATACTTATTACCATATCAAAATGGACAGGGCATCCAGTAGTCACGTACGCTTCTGGCTGGGAGCCAGTCATTTTCAGTTTCGAGCTCTGCCCTTTGGTCTCACCACAGCCCCCATGGTGTTCACCAAATGCATGGTAGTGGTGACTGCTCACTTGAGACATCAAGGATTCCAGGTTTTTCCATTTCATGGACGACTGGCTCCTCACTGCACCACCAGGTATCTACTAGTTCAGACCAGGGTCGCCACTATAACTTTGTGTCAACAGTTGGGCATAACATTGAACTGGGAAAAATCTGTCTTGTTGCCCTCACAGCGTGTTACTTGTATAGGTGCAAAACTAGACACCGTCCTCTTGTGGACATTTCTAACACAGGAAAGAATCAGAGGCCTACAACATTAAGTTCACGCCCTGCTCCCTCTGAGAAGAGCAAAGGCAAAATGGGTACTCCAACTCCTGGGGACTATGACTGCGACAATTATGTTAGTCCCTCTAGCAAGGTTACATATGAGAATCCTTCAGTGGCTCCTCTTTATCCAGTGGTCTCTCCAATGGCTTCGACTTTCTCAACCTGTTCTACTCACGGACAGGTGCAAAAAGGATCTCGGTGGCTTTGCACTGACAATCTGGACACGGGAAAACTCTTCCTTCCCCCGACCCCGATTGCCACAGTGACCATGGATGCCTCCCAAATGGGGTGGGGGGGGGCATTATCTAGGCAGGAATGTCCAAGGCACGTGGCAAGAGCACGAGATACATTTGCATATCAATGTTGTGGAGATGAGAGCAGTGCTACTTGTGTTGCAGGCACTTCAGAACTTTCTTCACCTCGGGACTATTGCAATCCACTTGGATAGTATGTCAGTGGTGTGGTATCTGAACAAGCAGGGAGGAACCAAGTCATATCCCCTGTGCAGGGAGGGCATGCGAGTGTTGCAGTGGGCAGTGTCTTCCCAACGTTTTCTGGTGGCAACGCACATTCCGGGGAAGTCCAGTGTGCTAAGCAGAGCTATTCTGATGCCTTACGAATGGTCCTTGAACTATCAAGTTGCGGAACGGATCTTCCGCAGATGGGGAAAGTCCAATTGGCGGCGATTTCTAACTTTCCTGTTGCTAATAAGCCTAGTCTGACGGCTCACAGACTCTGTAAAGCTTTACTGAAGGGCACACTGTTAATCCATCCTCCAGTATCGGAGCCTGTCATGTATTGGAATTTAAATTTGTTCTACAGGCTCTTACTTCATTACCCTTTGAACATGCAGCTAATTGTGATTTGAAATTTTTGACTTGGAAGACTGTCTTTTTAGTAGCCATCACATCAACCCGAAGCATTTCAGATATTCAAGCTCTGTCAATAAACCCCCCACACTTGATTTTTCATAAGGACAGGGTTTCTCTTAGACCTAACCCCTCCTTGCTTCCCAAAGTGGCATCAATCAGTAACCTTAATCAATCCATTGAATTACCAGTGTTCTTTCCTCAGTTCTCAAACAGGGCGCAATTCAAATTCCATCAATTGGATGTACACAGACAATTACATTTTTATCTGCATAGAACCAAAAACTTCAGGAAATCTGATCAATTGTTTGTGTCCTTTTTGGAAAACAGAATGGGGTCTCTGTTTCCACAGTTACTCTGTCCAGATGGATTTCCAGCTGTATCTCCTTTGTTTATTCCTCAGGTGATAAAGATTTACCATTTCCAGTGAAGGCTCATTCTACTCGGTCTGTATCTACATCTACAGCCTATCAGGCCAGATTGTCTATGTATGATATTTGCGCTGCGGCTACTTGGGCATCTCCTCACACCTTTGTTAATCATTACAAGTTGGATGTGGTATCTAGGGGCATGTCTTCCTTTGGTTCCACAGTGCTCAGGAGTATTTTCCACTAAGCCTCCCAGGATTTAGGTGCTGGGGACACTGTCCCACGGGTAAGAATGTAGGCGAGATTGGACTACATAACATCAAGAAGTTATGTACTCACCATAACGTTCGATGTATGTAGTCCATCTCACCTCACATTCTTACGTACCCCCCCTCCTTTGCCCTACCTGGAGATTCTGGAGGTTAGGACTGGTTTTCAGATTTCCTTTCACTCTTGGTTTGTTCTTCCATTCTTTGGGTGTTGTTATACATGGAGAATAAGTGCTGCTGTTCACAGCAAACTAGATCTGGGGATATGGAGCAGTGCAGCATGGGATACCATCTTAGCACAGCCAATTGAAAGACTTTGAGCTAGAATAGTTTTGGCCGAGTCGGAGCCGACATTTGGCTCCAAACCCATGGGTAGGAATGTGAGGCGAGATGGACTACATACATCGAATGTTATGGTGAGTACATAACTTCTTGTTTCCTGTCATACCTTGCCTACGCCTAGAGATTCTGTGTTGGGCAGAGGCCTGCCACCAACACAAGGGACTACCATTCACAACACCCCCTGCCACCCAAACCCTAACAACAGATGCATCATATTATGCATGGGGGGCTCACCTGGCAGGGAAGTGCATTCAGGGCAAATGCAACCCAAGTCAAATGCACTTGTATATCAATCAAAACGAAATGTTAGCTGTACAGCATGCTCATACAGCCTTCAAGGACCACATTCTTCCAGGACAATTAATAGTAAAGAAGGACAACACCACTGTTATGTAGTACATAAACAAGCAGGAGGGTACACATTCAAAGCACCTATGCAGACTAGCCATGGCATTGTGGAACACAGCCCTGATCTACCAAGTGCATCTACAAGCTCAATTCCTGCCAGGAAAACTAAATACACTGGCAGACAAACTTAGCAGAAACCTCATGGACCCACACGAGTGGAAGCTGGAACCAAGGATTTTCAACATGTTGACAAGCAAATGGGGGAGCCCAGATATAAACATGTTTGCCAGCCCCCCCAACTTTCAATTGGACAAATTTTGCATAAGGACTCCCCACAAACCATTTTGGAAAGTGGATCCTCTGTCCTTCAGCTGGAAAAACCTATCACTTTATGCCTTTCCTCCTCTGCCTCTGCTTTCCAAAGTGCTACTAAAGATCAAACAAGACAAACCAAGGACAATTTTGATTGCACCAGATTGGCCATGTCGACACTGGTACCCCCTCTTGCGCAGTGTGTCACTGTATGTCCCATGGCACCTGCCTCAGACTCCTACTCCATTGTCTCAGCAGGAGAACCAGATCTGCACCCTCCGCTTCATACACTGAACCTAGCAGCGTGGCTAAGTAGCTAATCTCTCATTTAGCATCCCTAAGTAAACCAATGATGGATATCATTTTATAGGCAAGGAGGCCTAGTACTAGGAAAACTTATGCTGAAAAATGGAAAAGATTCTGTGCCTGGAACCAATCTCAAGGGATGAGCACAGCAGTGCCCAATTTACCTCAGATTTTACAATACTTAACTGAGATGCTTCACAAGGGCCCGCCTTTCTCCTCCATTAAAACTCACACCGCACCCATTTCAGCTCATTATAACACAGAACCTCCCCTCTTCTCTCATCCACTGCTTAAGCAGTTCCTCAGAGGGGCCAAAAATTTACGACCGCCCAGAAGAGCCCCAACTCCAGCCTGGGACCTTAAGTTTGTATCAGAAAATATCACCCTTCCTCTTTTCGAGCCAGCTGCCAACGCGGATTTAAAATTCCTCTCTTAAGAAAACAGCTTTTCTTTTAACAATCACTTCAGCAATAAGGGTATCTGAATTACAGACCCTCATGCCAGTGGAGCCTTCATCATCTTTCGTGTGGACAGGGTGTCCCTCAGGAACAATCCCTCCTTCATGCCCAAGGTGGTATCCGGTGTGACCCTTAATCAGTCCATCCATTTGCCAAACCTCTTTCCTAACACACAGAACAAAGGGGAACAGATACTGCACTCCATAGACATGCACAGACAACTTAGATTCTACTTGGACAGGACTAAACCTCAAAGGAAAGCTGACCAACTGCTGGTGGCATTTGCTGCAGAGGCAGAGAGGAAGGCTATTTCAAAGCAAACCATTTCCAAATGGATAGGCCATTGCATTCATTTCTGATACAAGCACCATGGAAAACCTATCCCACAGGGGATTAGACCCCACTCAACCAGGGCTGCATCTACCTCTACAGCCTTCCTCAGAGGCGTTCCTACCAAGGACATCCTAGAAGCTTGCTACCTGGAGTTCAGTACATACTTTCACCAAGTATTACCATCTGCCAATTTTCTCTATATCCAGAGCTGGCTTTGCCACTGCAGTCTTGCAGGGCCTTATAGCTGGTACTATTGCTATCTAAATTCCTCCTCCCATCCTTAGCTTAAGGGAATCTACCCAAATGTGATGACTGCAACAATGAAACACGAATAACATAGTACAGTTGTGTACACTTACCATAAATGTAGATGTTCCAGTGTATTCACTGTTGGAGTCCTGGTTACCTTCCCTCCAGACTCCTTTCTTCATTTGGCTATACATCTACTCTACTTTACTATGCTCAAAAGCTTCTTGGTGTATTTGCTTTTTTGTTGGAGGTATAACCTTGTGTATTTATAGATTTAATTGCTTCCCATTAGGGGGGCACCTGACATCTGTGGCAAGAAAAACTTATGCAATGATGTCGGCTGCATGTTTTATACCCCTGACGACCTGATGTCATGGAAGAAGGGATAGCAACCGACGCAGGACCCAAGACTTTGTTAATCAGACCGACTGAGGGCTACTGCAAGCAGATAAACCGAATGTGATGACTGCAGCAGTGAATACACTTGAACATCTATATTTATTGTAAGTGTACACAGCTGTACTTTACAGTTATCACTCACTTCGTTGATTTCTTCTGCCACCAGTGCAGTGACCCAGTGAGAAAGCACCCACACCATTTCTACCAGCAAATGTAAATCATGAGGTAGGGAGAGCAAGCTGCGCCTTGTAGTATATTGCTGTACTGCTTTGGTACATTGTTACACAGCCTTGTACATGTACCAGTATTCCAGTTCATTTACAAGGGATATGTGAAATGTGCATCCATCTAGTGTTTTGTTTTGCTACTTCACAATACAGTAATTGATTGGCCTGCCAGCAGAAAGTCAAACTCTCCATGTGGCCAGATACTTAACAAGGAGATGTTGGGTGATAGTGTGAGCATAGCATTGTATTGATCATCATATGCAGATATGCTGTTAATTTTCTTTCCTGATTTTATTATCATGTTGTACAGTATCACCCATGTCAGAAGCAGAAGTATGTCAGAGGTCACTTTGCCTTACAACCACCAATGCAGTGAACTCTGAACCTCCATTGGCACCCAGGATTGCCTGGTGCCAATGCAGTGAACTCTAAATCCCCATTTGCACCCAGGACAGCCTGTCTGTGGGATGCTGAAGGCATGGCTAACTGGTTAGTATCGCAGGAGGGGGTACAAGTCCTGCTCAGATGTCACTCAGTTTCATTGTGCTTGTGAATGCACATGTATTCTCATATTTATCACATGATGGCATTTGCAGGTTAATAACATTTAACTTCAGCTGTCCGACGAGGTAATGTTGCTCCAAACTCCATGTATAGTCACATTAGATGTATGTCATGACTGATCATACTTAACATGTGCTGTTTGCATTCATTTTGAAGTTGAGAGAGGTATTGCAGTTATGTCAGGACACCCACATTTTTTAGGTTAGTAGACAGTAAGGAATACAAGACAGTAATTATAGATTAGAGAGCAAAGGGTAATAAATATATATATATGGTCGTTAGGGAGAAAAACACAGAGTTGCTTTGATTCTGTAATAAGGGACAATTTTCATACATTTAGGTTCATAGGTAGGTACTAGGCTGTCTGCCCGAAGGCATTTATAAGCCTAGCCAGAATGTATTGGCTTTCACCGTCCCATTAGATTAGTTCCCTGTGCCTCTGTCCAGCAGAGCCACTGAAATAATCCCCGGGGTAAACTTTGTTTCCTATCCATTCGTCAAGGTCTCTTTTGTAGAGTGTTAGCAAGGAGCTATGCCTAATGTAGATTGAAATCTTGTTCCAAACCATGGGAAGTTTCTGGGACAGGAATCTGTCCCTCCAGCACGTCCTATTTATTGTTGTGGTGAGGTTTAGATCCCTAGAGCTTGTGGCTGGAGGGGATATGGTTCTCTTTAGGTGGAGCATGTCCATCAGTTCTGGGTTGGACATGGCCTTGTATGTCAGGCATTGATCACCTATGAGTAGGCGGTATGCAACTGAGTACAGCTGGAGTTTCTTCAGTCGAGCTGCATAGGGTGTCTGTTTGAGGCCAGTGATCCTCTTGGTGAGGTACTTCAGTGGTCTTTCCAGCTGTTGCAGGTGTCTTGTAAGGTACATCACAAATGGGGCATTGTACTCTATGATGGTTCTGATGAGTGATGAGAAGAGGGGCACAATGACCTCTTTTGATCTGGATGCAACCCCTTTTTTGAGAAGGTAGGCCACATAGAAGGATTTTCTAACCACTTTGGCAATGTGATTATCAAGGGAGAGATTACTATCTACTTGTGTCCCCAGATCCCATATTACGTCTTCCGTATTTAGGGGATAACCACCTATGTGGTAGTTTGTGGGTAATTTGTTTTTTCCAAAGGGGATGACTATGCACTATTTGGCATTTAGCTTGAGGCCATGATTCTGACACCCGGTATCTGTCTCAGTGAGACCCTTTCGGAGTATGTTTGTGTCAGCCATAGAGTCATTTATGGCCCTTAGTTTGCAGTCGCCTGAGAACTTGGTCAGCCATAGTACTCCTGTGGTTGCCTCTACCTCTGAGAAGTGTATGCCGAACAGGAGGGGGTCGTAGGACTGAGCCATGGGGAACGCGACTTGTAACTGGTTTAGTCGTGCCTAGCTACCGCAGCTCTCACCATGTGGGTTATGTCCGTGAGCCAGTTGGCAACCCATCTTGTGACATAGGGGTTCATTTTCAGGCTGGTGAGCTTATGTATAATACCAGAAAGGGGAATGGTGTCGAAGGCCTTTGCGAGGTCTAGGTAGGCTGTGTGTACCACCTTTCCCTTGTCTATAGCCTTGGTAACTGTCTCAAAGAAGTCCACCAGGTTTAGGAGCCATGATCTGCCCTTAACAAAGGCGAACTTGATAGGGTCCAGTGTCTGGAGGTTCCCAATGTCTGTTAATGAGTTTCATGATGATGCGCTCCACAGCCTTGCAGACCAAGCTAGTCAGGCTTATAGGGTGATAGTTCCTGGGGTCTGATGTGGCTCCACCTTGGTGGAGCAGAATAACCATTGCTGTGCGCCACTCTATGGGTACGTAGCCTGTGAAGAGGCTGAGTTTGAACAGTGTGTTTAGCTCAGGGGTTAGTTCGTCTTTGAGCTCATGTAGGACACAGCCTGGGACATCGTACGGTCCCATTGATGCTGTGTTTTTGGCTTAGGAGAAGGCTGTTTTAACTTGAGTGTCTCTGTTTTCAGGGACTCTACATTCTTTTAGTATGGTTATGGGCCATTTTAGGGGTGAGAGGGGGATGAAGTTTGCACTAACCTTTCAGCCAGGATGTTGGTGATTATCAGTCGGTTCAGTGTATTTTGTGCCATTCTGCACTTACTCTGAGCAGATCTGAGCATTGCCACTTAGATTATTGACATAGGTAAAGAATGCTTAGTGGTTATCTTTGGAGTCCGTGGCAATTTTTCTTTCGAAGCTTGCCTTGGATGATTTTATGAGGGATCGAAGTTTCTTGTTGATACTGATCAGAAAATGTTTTCCCTTCTTGGGATTTTACACTTTTCTGTACTAGTTTCCTCCTTATATTATATAGCTTGTTTGTGGCAGGGGTATACCAGATTGGTTTCCTTTTTTTGGAGGAGTGAGTCTTGGTTTTGCTTGGGATAGCATGATCCATGCATTCTTGTAGGTGCCCTTAGAATGTATCAGTTAAGGATTTTGCAGCTTGGACACCATTATCCTTTAGCATGGGGACTATGAAACGTTCCACCTTGGTCTTAAGTAACGTCAAGTTTGCTTTTGAAAAGTTTTTCACTGTGGTTTCCTTGTCTGGGCATGGGGGCGGAATGTGGATATCCAAAATGATTTGTTTATGGTCAGATCTAACCAGCGAGGGGTTGACCTCTGGTGTGTAACATTGGTCGCCCATGTTGGTGATGACCAGGTCCAATATGTTGTCACCCTTGTTGGGAGTGTTGATTAGTTGATCCATGGCATTTGAGTTTATAAATTCTAGGAAAGTTTGGGCAAGGAAGTTAGTACCTGAGTAGTTCTCCCAGTTAATGTTTGGGTAATTGAAATCACCCAATAATAGGGTGTTGGGTAGGACAGTACAGTTTTGTACCTACCATAAATGTAGATGTTCGAGTGCTGACACTGCTGCAGTCTTCACCATTGGGTTCTCCTGCCATCAGGCGGCCCTGTAGTTGGCCAGAGTACTAAAGTCTGGGACCGGCGTTGGCTGTCGTCGCTCCAACCCTGACGTCAGTGCACCAGGGGTATAGCTGAGACAGCCGGCGCCATCTTCTTCAGTTTTTCTTGCCCCAGATGTCAGTTGTCTGTAAAGTGAGACCTATAATAAAGGAAGAACATCCAAAAAACACAAACCCACAAATAAGAAAACACTCTTAGGCCCATATTCCATATATAAGAGGGATTTCACAGGATAAGAAAAGGACATGAAGGAAGAAAAAGGAGAGGGGATGGAGGGAGGGAAACCAGGACTGCAGCAGTGTCAACACTTGAACAACTACATTTATGGTAGGTACAAAACTGTACTATCAACCAAACGAAATGCCACAAAAGTCAAAGAAACCAGAAAATCCAAGGTGAGGAAGCAGTCAATCAATAGAAATTCACAATGATGCACAAAAATCCACGAAATAGCGTAGTAACAGTTTAATAGCCGCTTTCGTCAAATTGCTTTGTTGAAAGAAGAGATTTGTCAATTAGAAAGTCAAGTGAAGAGAGTTGGCAATAAGCGTAATCAATTGGAATTTTTTAATAAATTATTTGACGATGTTGACAAGCACTCTGTTGAAATCAGGAACAGGAAACACATCAAACTTGAACGTGATATCATTGCTTATAAATCTAATTCTGCATATAACTTTTTTGTACCTGGTAATAATGAGCCTAATTCCAGGACAACATCATTCTATCCTGGTAACAAGCGTTTTTATAGCACCGTTGTTAACAGTAACAGTAAGGCATCTTCTGTTGAACCAAGTGTCAGCAACAGAAAAAAACCTTTGATGCCGGGTTTTGATAACATCTCCAGTACCGGTTCTAATTCAGACCGGATTAAACAGACTAACGGTGTTACAACTAACTATACCGTCATTACGGTTGATGAGGAAGCCGGTAGAGCTAAGGCGACAGATGCTAACCTTAATACAGCTAACAGTGGCGCTAACAATATTTCGTCGGATACTTCAAATTCCGTTACTTCTGCTTTTTTAGGCAAAAGAATTCCACAGGTCAAAAAGACTATGCTCTCCAGGAGCCGGACCTTTCTGGGCTCCAATTCATCGGAGGAAGAGAATTAAATCAACAAATAGAAAATTTTGACATTATTAATTTAACGGATTTTTCTTTTAATAATGCTGAATTAGATGTTCTTAGGCGTGGCCTTAATTTTGTTCCCACTACCAGGGCTGATTATGGTAAAACAGTTCTTGATATCAAAAAATTTGTGAGCAAATTAAATCTTACTTATATATTAAATGAGATTCCTGAAGTTAGAAACACACTAAAAAAGCCTTCTGTGTATAATCCACCCTTAGCAGACACCATTAAAGTATTTGAAGAAGCCTGTTTAAAGGAACTCAACGATGCTTTAGGAAACAACAACAAACACAAACATAATTTAAATTTAAACGAGAGAAAAGCTTTCAATGAATTATGTCACAAAAATAAATTTTTACGTTTTATGAAGAGCGACAAAGGAGGAAATATTGTCATTATGACACAGGATTTATACACCAGGAAGATGTTAGATTTATTAGAGAATCAAGATGAATATGAGACTATTACATTCTATGAAATTAAGAAAAAACAGAGGTTTATACATTCTTTTTTATATGATGCTCTCATGAATAATGAAATTGATTTGGAAGTCTATGAATTTTGTGTGATTGACAAACCGAGGGTTGGTGTTCTTTTCGGCATTCCGAAAACACACAAATGTATTACAGATCCCCCATTCAGACTGATAGTGTCCTCCCCTCATTCAGTAACTGAGGGTATTTCACTAATTTTAGATGCTACATTGGGACCCCTAGTTTCTAAGCAAGAATCGTTCATTAAGGATTCATGGCATTTTTTAAATAGATTTAATGAATTTGCCACAAAATGTGTTTTTGATCCTAGGAAACATATCATGTTCACCATAGATGTAGTTTCTTTGTATACTTGTATCCCCCATGATGATGGTGTTGAAGCTATACGTACTTTATTAAGTAAATACAAAGAATTTAGCACAGGCCAAATTTCCACGATTTGTAGGTTTTTAGATATTCTATTACATCACAATTATTTTTTGTTTGGGCAAACCTATTACAGACAAATGAGGGGTGTTGCCATGGGGTCTTCTGCTGCACCATCTTACGCTAATTTGGTAATGTCATGGTGGGAAGACTTTTTTCTGAGTTTATTGAAAACTAATTTTCATATGTTGTTATATTTTAGATTTGTTGATGACCTGTTTTTCATTATTGAAGGTTCCAAAAACACCATTGAGAATTTTCTTTTAGAGATAAATCAACACGTTAGTTTTTTAAAATTTACTTTAGGAAGTTCAGGATTGTGTGTCAATTTTTTAGATATTTCTTTGAGATGGGATTCTATAGAAGGTAGATTTAATAGTAAGATACACCGCAAAGAAACTTTTACTAACAGCTATCTTCATTTTGACAGTGCCCACCCCAAACATATCATCAAAAATATCCCTAAGGGGAAAGTCATTAGGGCACGCCGAATGACATCATCTGAGTATGATTTGAGAGATGAAATTGTTTTTATAAAAAACCTGTTCCTTAATAGAGGTTATCCTAGTGATATGTTGGAGGATATCGCCACAGAAGTGTTGAGTAAGAGAAATGTTTACTATCCAGCACTTCTCAATTACAACAGCGTTCACAATACCCCTACCTTATTTCATGACACACACAAAAATACGGGTTTAGACGGACCCGTTTGTTCCTTGGACATGAGTATTGATGGATTTACCATCAGGAACTTAATTGAAAAAAATTGGAAGATTATACAGGGGAATGTTGATATTTGTAAAGTACTAGGTGAGAAACCGAATTTTGTTTTTAGAAACACCTACAACATTAAAAAGGTCTTAGAGGACAACAAAATACAACAGGTCAACAACAGCACCAGGACTAAGGGTGTTTTTCCTTGTTACAATTGCAACTTGCAGATGACAATTACAATTTGCAGATGACTGCAAACTGGGCGCCATAGTCGAAAACACATCTGACACAGATATCCTTCAGAAGGGCCTCACAGAAATGGATAACTGGTGCCAGAGCCATGGCCTAAAGTTAAATGCCAAGAAATGCATAGTCATACCCTTCGGGAAAAACAAGGTTACCCCAAGCTACCATATAGGTGGCAATCCACTGAGCACAGAAGAAGTCATCAGGGATCTGGGGACCCAGGTTGACAGTAGCCTTTCGTTTGACACTCATGTTGCTAAAGTAGTTAGGAAAACCTTCTACATTGCCCACCTGATCATGAAGGGATTCTCATCTAGATCAAGGAGGTCATCGCCCCTGTACTCATCACTCATTAGACCTATGATTGAGTACAATGCCCCATTCGGAATGTATCTGACCAGACACCTGCAGCAGCTGGAAAGGCCCCAAAAGTTCCTCACCAAAAGGATAAAGGGTCTCAAAAATATGTCTTATGCTGCCCGACTGAAAGAACTCCAGCTCTATTCAGTCTCATACCGCTTGCTCAGAGGTGACCTGTGCCTGACATATAAGGCCATGTCAAACCCTGATTTGATGAATATGCTTCACCTCAAAAAATCTAGATCCCTCAGAACCACAAGGGCGGGAGACTTAAACCTTGACACGGTTATTAATAGAACATGCTGGGGGGACAGATTCATCACCCAGAGACTCCCTATGCTGTGGAACAAAATCCCGGTACATGTGAGGCAGAGCACCTCGCTGGCCTTGTTCAAGAGGAATCTTGACCAATGGATGGGGGATCGCAGATATACCCCAGGGATTACTTCAGTGTCACTGCTTGACAGAGGCACAGCAAAATAATAGGCATAGTTTTATTCAAACTAAAGGGGTGGCGAAAGCCAAATAACTATGGGCTAGGCTTATAAATGCCCTTGGGCAGATAGCCTAGTATGAACCTATGAACATGTGTAGGTTCCTGTCTTTAGGGTCTTTAATAGTTATTGAAACTATTGATAAAACTTTTCAAGTGCCAGAATATGTTAATTGTTGCACCAAGGGGGTCATCTATATTGGTCTGTGTAGTTCATGTCCAGCCTTTTATGTTGGAATGACCACCAGGTGTTTAAAAACACGTATTCGAGAACACGTATATAGTATTAAGACACACAATGATTCAAATGCCTTATTTAAACATTCTGTTATTTGTAAAAATTTTAAAAAATTTCTATTCACTGTCATTGAAGTATGTAAAACGGACTTAAGGGGGGGTGATTTTAGGAATTTCGTTGAACAAAAAGAGGCACTGTGGCAAATCAGATTAAAATCTGATAAATATCCAGGCTTAAACGAGACAATCAACATAAAATGTTTCTTAAAGAATAACAAGTTAAGCATTGATAAGAACATTATTACATCTTTGTTCAACCAAATTTGACTTGCACTTTAAATTTACATCATTTTTTATTCAAGATTTTTTCATTGGTTAATTACCTAATTGAAGTGTTATTTAAAGTTGGGTGTTTCTTTCATTGTGTATTCTGAAGAAGTCTCTTGACGAAAGCGGCTATTAAACCAAAACTGTACTATGTTCATCATGTTACACTGCTGCAGTCATCACCATTGGGTTGAGTCCCAAAGCAAAGGTAAGGGTGGCTGGAAGTTTGTATGCTGTTATGGTTGGAGTTGAGGCCCTGCAGCACTGCAGATGCAAATCCAGCCCTGGACTTGGAGAAGAGTGGTAGGTGATAGTGCTTGGTAAAGGTGTGGATGGAGCTCCAGGTTGCTGCTTCCAAAATGTCCTTGGTAGGCACTCCTCTAAGGAAGGCAGTGGAGGTGGCTTCTGCCCTGGTAGAATGCGGGCTGTTATTGGTAGGAGCTGATTTACCATGGTGTGTGTAACAGAAGGCAATACAGTGACTAATCCATTTGGATATAGTCTGCTTGGAGATGCCTTTTCCCAAGGAGGGTTCAACATAAGAGATAAAAAGTTGGTCAGATTTTCTGCTACCCTTGGTTCTGTCCAAGTAGTAACAAAGCTGCCTATGGATGTCCAAAGAATGCAGGAGACTTTCCCCCTTATTCTGAGGGTTAGGAAAGGAGGTGGGAAGGTGAATAGTCTTGTTTAGAGATACACTGGAGACCACTTTGGGCAGGAGGATGGATTGGTTCTGAGGGAGACCCTATCCTTGTGAAAGATGAGGAAGGGCTCTACTGCCATGAGAGCTTGCAGTTCTGAAATTCTTCTGGCCGAGGTTATGGACAACAGGAGGGCAGTTTTCCAGGATAGAAACTATATCTCTGCCGAACTGGCAGGTTTGAAAGGTGGCAAGGTTAGCTTTTCCCATACAAAATTGAGATCCCAAGCGGGGGTAGGAGCTCTGCGAGGAGGCCTAAGGTTATTGGCTCCTCGAAGGAATTGTTTAACCAAAGGGAAAGAGAAGACAGATGGTTCAGTGTTGTAGTTGGCGGAAATTGCGGAGGCGTGGATCTTGATGGAAGAGAAGGTTAAGCCACTGTTTAGTAATTCAGGTAAATATTGGAGGATCTGGGCTGCATTTAGTACGCCAGGGTCTAGTTTTTGCGAATGGTTCCAGGTGCAGAATCTCTTCCATTTATCAGAGTAAACCTTTCTAGTAGTAGATCTCCGAGCTTCAATAATTACATCCATAACTGCTTTAGAGAGAGGCATATATTGCTGCAGGCCTAAATTCTCCATGCTGTTAAGTTTAATGTCTTGAGTTGTCCATGCAGGTTCTGTCTGTCCTGCTGAAAGAGTAGTTGATTGTCCTTGGGTAAGGCCCATGGAGGTTTCTGTACTAAATTCCTTAGGAAGGGGTACCAGTGCTGGCGGGGCCAGTCTGGGGCTATCAAAATCAGGTTTTATTTCTCTTGTCTGGCTTTTATGAGTACTCTTGGTAGCAGTGGTAAAGGGGGTAAGGCGTAGATATGCAGGCCTTTCCAACTGAAGGATAGGGCGTCTGTCCTCCATGCTCCTTGATGGGGAGTCCTTGTACAGAAGAGAGGAAGTTGAGCATTGCTTGGAGAGGCAAAGAGGTCCACCTCCGGTGTGCCCCATCTTTGAGTTATTTTTTTGAACACCCTTGGGTTTACTTGCCATTCGTGAGGGTCCAACATGTTCCTGCTTAGACTGTCTGCTAAGGTGTTTTGTTTTCCTGGAAGGAACTGTGCTTGCAACTGTATTCCTAGCGCCATAGCCGTACTCCAAAGGTTCATGGCTAACCGGCACAAGGGATAGGAATGAGTTCCCCCTCGTTTGTTTATGTACCACATGACTGTTGTGTTGTCCGTCCTTATCATTAGTGGACCTGGACTGAGGTGATCCTTGAAGGCTAAGATTGCATTGTGCACTGCCAGCATCTCCTTGAGGTTGATGTGTAGATGGCTTTGTTGCTTGTTGAATTTGCCCTGTATGCATTTGCCCGACATGTGTGCTCCCCATGCATGATCCGAGGCATCTGTAGTCAAAACCTGTCTGGCTGTGGGCTGAGTGAAATGCTAACCCTTGTTCAGGTGACAGGCTTGAGCCCACCATAGTAACTCCTTTTGAAGGCAAGGTATGAGAGGAATTTGCATCTCCCAATTCTGAGACTGTTGACACCACACACTTTTTAGATACCACTGTAGTCTCCTCATATGCAACTTTGCATATGGGATGAACAGGATGCAAGATGCCGTGAAACCCAGAGCCTGCAGGATTTTCCTTGCAGGGAGCTGAGTCTTTGTAGCCAATAGTTGGTAGTACTGCATTAGTTGTATCTGCTTGTCTGTTGATAGGGAAGCCATCTGTGTCCTAGTATTTAGGCTGGCCCCCAGGAAGGTTATCACTTGAGAGGGTACTAACTTGGATTTATTTTCGTTGATCGTGTACCCTAGATAGGTCAACAACTTCTTAACATACTCCAAATGTTGTAGCAGTTTGTCTTTGGTCCGAGCTTGAATCATACAGTCATCCAAGTAAGGGTAAATCTGAATTCCTTTCAGTCTGCAAAAGGCAACCACTGTTGCCAGTCATTTGGTAAAGACTCTGGGAGCAGTAGATAGGCCAAAGGGCAATGCAGAGAATTGGTAATGTTTTGTACCTGCTCTGAATCTGAGATATCTTCTGCAGGTCATCCTGATCGGAATATGTAGGTAAGCCTCTTTGAGGTTTAGAGTGACTAGCCAAGCGTCCATTTCAAACATGGGAAGAAGCTGTTGCAGTGTTAACATCTTGAACTTTGGGACCTTTATAAAGGTATTTAGAATAGAAAGGTCTAAAATGGGCCTCCAGGCCTTGTCTTTTCTTGGTACTAGGAAAAGTCTTGAGTAGAAACGTTGGCCTTGTTCTTGTAGGGGGACTTCTTGAATGGCCCTCATAAGCAAGAGGGATGCAATTTGTTTTTGTGCCTCTACCTTTTGATTCGAAGGTAGGTCTGGCATGCCTCTTGGTCTTGGCAAGGTATGAAAGAAGAATCTGTAGCCTCGAGATACTATGTCTAATACCCATTGGTCTTTGGTTATCAAGGTCCAGTTGTGAAGAAAAAGAGTCAGTCTCCCTCTTAGAGGGGCTGCCAGAAGTTTTTGATCTGGCATTGCTAGAAAGAAGTCATTAGGTCTGTCTCATGTAGGTATGGGATCTGCTTTCTCCCGCTTTTGATCCCGCAGACCCCCATTGTCGTGATCGGTATGCAGAATGGGACTGTCCTCTGCCCCTCGGATGCCTGTGCCTGCCCCTTTGGAGTTTATCTGAAACAGGAAAGAACCAGTTCTTCGCTGGCCAATTTCTGCTGAAACGAGGAGGCTGGACTTGCATGAAATCTTTAACTGCCTGCATGGATTTAGCTTTATCCTTCATCTTTTTTAAAACTTCCTCTGCCTTCCCCCCCCAAAGAGAACTTAAATAAGCCAAGCATTTCTCCTGATAACAGAGCCTGTAACTGCTGATCTACATGAGGCCTCTAAGGCATCATAACCACATTGCAAAGTATGCTTACCAACCTGTTCAGCTGTATGCAATCAATCCTTTTATTTCCTTAACATTATGAGATTCTGCGTCTGGAGAAATTTTCTGTTTTAACTGGTCCAAAATGTGCTGTTGAAACTTTAACATGTGAAACTGACAATTCAAAGCCCTCATATTTAGTGTAGAAGAGGTGTACACTTTTTTCCCCATCTGTCATAAGCTCTATTATCTTTGTCCGAAGGCTCTGAATTTTTTGCTGTAGAAGCACGTACCCATTTAGGGCCTTGTGAGATAGTTTCTGGGTCAGCCACAGGGCTTTTGAAAATGAATTTGTGGGTGTTCTGAACCCTGTAATATCTGTCTGGTTACACCGGAGCTGAAGGTAAGGAAGCAGGATTCAAACTAGATTACAGGTAAACATCATCCAAAATATCTAGCTTAGGGAGGACCGCTAGGGGTCTGTGTTGAGGCAGGAGCAGAAAATCCCTGAGCCTCTTCTTAGAATCAGAATATTCCTGGCCTTCTCAATGAAAGTGTTCCCTCATTGCATGTAGGGTCTTCCCAAAAGCAAAATCCTCAGGGGGAGATGCAGAGTGGGTGGATTCCTCAGCATCCGAATCCTCATACAGATTGGGGTACTGTGGGTCAGAGTCAGAATCAGAAGAGACCGACATCTGGTCTGAAGAGTCAACATCAGTGTCATGCCTAGGCCTTTTGTCAGGTGGAGGATTAGATCCTCTAATCAAGGAAATCAAATCCTCAGCCATTTTCAGCATCTGTTTCCTAGGCATAGATGCCTGTGAAGAGGGTTGTGTTTGTTTCTAAGATTTAGGCCTAGGCCTAATAGAAATGTGCTCAGGAGTAAAAACTCCACTGGTAGTCGGAGGTGCAGGCTGAGCTGAGTCCTCGGTTGGAGGACCATCTTCCGGACCGGCATCCGTACTAACTGAGGGCCCAGCCGCCTCCAAGCGTACGTTGCACAAGGCCAAGGAATCCCCCGAGCCTGGTGCCTGTGAATGTGAGCCCGCTTCACTGAGTACCGGGGGACCGACAACCGCCGAGGCCTCATCATCGGCTCACAGTTTCCAGCGTTGCTCCTTGTCCTTGTAACGCTTCACAAGGGCGGTAGTCGGTAAATCCGAACCGCATCCTATAGTTATATTTGCTACAGAAAATGCGTTCTGCAAGCTCAGACCGACGCTTGATTGTACGCTTGTTAAATCTAGCACAGAAGCGACAACCAGGGACGTCGTGGTCAGGGCCGAGACATGGAATACACTGAGAGTGAAAATCTTTATGACGGATTTGCTTACCACAAGATATACAGTTATTGACTTTTACTGACATCGGACTGAAGCAAGAAAAAGTTTCCCCAACGGGGTACTTAGCTTTGAATTCTGAAGATTTCGGATCCTGTTTCTCAATCGAGACAATGGCGTAGGCCGACTGGCACTAGCGAACTGCTTTTGCGTCGGGTACCATGCGGCAAGAAAGACTGGAGAAGATGGCGCTGGCTGTCTCAGATATACCCCTGGCGCACTGATGTCACGGTTGGAGCGACGACAGCCGACGCCAGTCCCAGACTTTGGAACTCTGGCCGACTACGGGTCCGCCTGACGGCAGGAGAAACCAATGCTGATGACTGCAGCAGTGTAACACAATGAACATCTTTATGTTTCCCAGTGTTTCCACAAACGTGGTATGTGGGTCCTGGAATATGGTGGGTGATCTGCAGCTAGCTACAATTTGAATTGCAGTTTTGCATGTTGTTAGTTGCACGTGGATGATCAATGAAGCATCGTGCTGTGCCACTAACAGGGAGGTGTGGGTATCCTTGATGAATATGGATAAGCCCCTGCCTTTTCTGTTTCGTTCCGGGTTCTGTGGCCGAAATGTATAGTATGAGTTGTAGCCTGGTAGTGCTGGGGTGCTCTGTGGTGTCTTAGACCACGTTTCTGTTACTGCACTTATTTCGATTTTATCCATACTGAGGAGTGCCTCTAGTGCGTGCATTTTGAGGTTTACATTTCTGGCATTGAGTATCATTACCCTCAGATATTTGTTACTCGTGCTGTTTATGGCAGTGGGATAGTCTTTCTAGCCTTTCCCTAAAAAGGCACTCTGAGGGTGGCAAAATCCTTGCCCAGTATTCTAAAGCCTAAGGGTGATAGGTGCAAGCTGTCTCTAGTGAAGCAGCATGGCTTGTCTAGCATGTCATCACAGGAGGACAGACACTGGATCCCCTGTGACACCAGAAACGTAGCCAGTTGTTGTGGTATCATTCTTAGTGATGGCAGGATATTACTCATGGTCAGGGTCATACCGGCCTGGGCTACGTGATCAGAGAGCTCTTCCATGTCTCTTTTCATGTAGTCCAGGGATGTACGTAAGGCTCAGGTCATTGACAACAACATGGACAATGACAGAGTCATATTTGTCATTATTATGGAGTGACATGAGTGCTTGTGTTACATGGTGAATCCTGGCACCCGACAGGCAGCTAACAGTAACCTTCTTATTCAGCCTAGTGAGTGGGACGTCAGTGTGCCTGACAATAGAGTCACCTATTCCTAGTATGTTGGGTATGTTGTTTTGCCTTAAGGTCGGGGATTGCATGGAAAACTGGTTTTGTGAAGTATGTGTTTCATGGCTTGTGTCTGCTGTAGAGGTCTCTGCTGCTTTTGCAGATTTTTATTTACAGCCTCTGAGTATGTGTTCCTGTATTTATGTGTGTTTTTTGCCGGTGCTGTTTTAATAGGTCTATGTGAGACTGGTGGTGTGATGCAAGTATTTCCCTTCTCCTCTTATTTGGTTATGTGCAATTATTAATGATTACACACATTAGAAGACTTATAATGTCCATTTACTGAGTAAAGTGGGATACCGATTGGGATATATACTAAAAAACAACAGTATTTTTAGCTGTTTGTGAACAGGCAGGTTGAATTTCTTACTCTGCAGATTTAAGTAAGTTGTCATCTGATTATTTATTTACAGCTGATGCATTTTTTTGCTACTTATTCTTGATAAAGTGATATTCTTCAGTGTTATACAGATGCAGTTACTCATGGAATTGGATGATACCAGCTGTAGTATAAAAGTATGAACGACAACACTTAGCAGTAATACTTAAACTGACAAGTCACTCTGTTCAGATTATGTGTTTAGATGTATTAATGACTTACTGTGGTACAACCATTAATCTACTATGTTCCTTTCACAGTACTTGTACTTTATATTCTCTTGGGCTTATATTGTACAGAAAGGTGAAGTTGTGGCCAAGATAGAAAGACTAATACTGTGTTTCAATTCTCTGTCATACTTGTTTTCTTTGTAGTTAGCTAACATTAGAGAAAAAGTTGATAGAAGAGTGCAAGAGAATATCATAGAACTGCACTGTTCAGGAGTGTGAAAAACTGGGAAAATTATGAGACATGTGAAAAGTTTTGTTTGTCAAGAACTTTTTCCAGAAAGTGATACTGTGGAAGAAACACGAAGAAGATTTTTCCCAACTAGAAAAGACATATCAAACCTTCTGCTAAAATCCCGATATGAAGGACACAATTCGAAGCTTGATCAGGAAAACATTTTACATCTTGTGCAGAACTGGCAAAAGCAAACTCCAAATTGTAGCATTTTCTGTCGTGCCAATAGTGTCTCTGAAGCGAACTCAGTTCAACAAAATTTCCTTTTTTGCTACCAGACAGATTGGCAAAAGAAATTGTTAAAAAAATATGGGAACCAGATAACACTGCTGGATGCAACATACAGGACAACAAGATATGCATTACCTCTGTTTTTCCTTTGTGTGCGTACAAATGTTTGTTACACAGTTGTTGCAGCATTTGTTACTCAGCTGGAAACATCAATGTGCATTCTGGAGCCATTGAATATATTGAAGCAATGGAATGATGAATGGAAACCTAGTTGCTTCATGGTGGATTTCTGCCTGGAAGAAATCAATGCTCTATCAAACTGCTTTCCCGGTAAGTTACCTTTGCTGACATTGCTGCTGTCACAAAGCCAGTTATAAAGGTATTACTTGTAATGATAAATGAAGTGTAATTAGAATTTATCAGCCACTGCTGGTATGCATATGGAAGCCTGCCACAACAACCTTAGCAAGGTTGAGCACTGCTGCTGCACTGTTACCTGTACTGACTGTCACTGAAGTCTTGATGTGGATAATGGAATGATGAACAAATGTCAGGTTGTGCCTTCTGTCTAAGAAACAGAACTTGGTAAAAGGCCCTTCATCTTGCAATGTTAGTTGTCCCTCCAGCATCACAGAAGTCCTTTTCTTGTTACAGACACACTGCCAGAGAAATGATGATGGCCACTTGAGGCCACATCCCTTGTTATTTCTTTTTCTGTTGTTTTACATCAGGAAACATCTGTATTAAATTATAATGTAAGATGTACACAATCTAACATTTATAAAAATGCAAAGAAACCATATTGACATATTTGTGGTAGCAAACATTGCACATTGATTATAATATATCCAGTTATTGCCATTCCATTACATAGCTCATTCAATTCATAAATTCCTTTGAACCTGAATCCTCCTTACATATTTTATTTTGCATCTATTTTTTTTCTCCATTTCCACTTTATCTGTGTCATTTGCTGCTACCCTTGTCTAATAATCCCATTTCCACGTTTTAACTGTGTAACTACATGCAGTACTTCTAGTACGTCATGTTTAAACTTGATTTACATTTCCTAGTAATTGCTGTTTTGGTAGCCTACATAGTTAGACTCAGCAAGGCTGCATTTCTGATTCCATATCATAGATCCAAAAAGTAATTTCCTTGGCTATATCTAGTTGCTCACCCAGTATTTGTGGTACTGTACTTTGCAGGGAATTTTTTAATCTCTGCCGACTCATTACACTCCCAGAAAATATGTTGCCAATCACCTCTTTCTTCCCTATCACACTTCCAACAGTTATTATCTGAAGAGAAATTCTTTGACACCACTTGGGATGTACAAATATCTGTTTAATTCCTCCAAGCAAACATCCTAAGTCTTCCACACTTTTGTTGCATACTTGGGAGTCTTACATATATCCACCATTTTTTCTCTGTGAATTGCTTATCCAGTCTCTCTTACCAATACTTTCCAACATTAGTTGACTGATTGTTATAGTTACCATGCAATATTTCTATGCTTCACTACGTATATTTTTAGTAGTTAGTGTTCTAGAGTATGTTACGTCTACCACTGCTGGTGTTTCTTAGGATCTCCGTGTATCTTTCTGTCTGCCTACACTGTTTACTCATTTCCTTAGATCAAAACATACCACTGTATTTCTTTCAACTGGGTACAGCTATTACCATGTATTCATTTTCAGTGAAATGCAGGACAGGTAAGAGAAGGGTAGCATACACTGTAAGTTGTCACATACTAACATATTCATAGTATTGATAATGTCTCGGTTATCTAGAGCAAAGCTGTTCTGTACCTTTGTTAATAACCTTGCAGTTATCAGTATGCCATTAGTTTGAACAGGGAGAGGTTATGTATGAGATTGTGGTACACTGGTTATGTATGTTTGTGCAGTTACATTATTACAAGTGACATTGTAGAAATAGTGACTGGAATCATTATTGTAAGGATGTATGTAAGTATTATGTATTTTTTCCTATCCGTTTGGCATTATTGGAAACAGTTCTACAACTTTAAATGACGACTAATTTAAGTCTTAATTTTGTGCTGCACTTCAGATGCCAGTATAATGCTCTGTGACTTCCACCGTGAAAAGGCTTGGACAGAATGGGTAGCTAAGAAAGATCATGGCGTTCACAATTTTCGAAAAAACATTTTAGGAATGCTTCGTAGCATAGCACATGCTGCAACAACAGAAGATCTTCATACAGCTCTTACTGCACTGAAGAAGAGCCAGTGTTGGAAAACAGGGGAAGCATTTAGGCAATGGTTTTCAACAAAGTGGCTACCTGCCATTAAGGTAAAGTACTTTATTTTGTTCCTTAAATAATTACTGCATTATATGCAGGTGTGATGAAAAAGAATTACACAAAAACATTCTTAATATTCCACTGTAAACTTTAGGTTTCATACATTTACCTTACAAGAGGCCAGGTACTATGCCTGTATGTTACACCTGTAGTTATTCTGTACTGATTATTTGTAGGCTTCCTGAATGTTATGTGCTGTGATATGTACATTAAATTTATGTGTTGAGAGCAATGTAGGTAGGATTATTGATTGTGTGCAAAATCAAACATCATTCAGTCAGCACCATATCACTGACTTTCCTTGAACTGGAATAGTGTCAAAATAACAACTACACTGTTTTTCAAGGGGAACAACTATCCCTGCACCCCTCAACCTTCCTGCAAATTTTATATAACAACTCTGAGATATGACAGTATTGTGGAAATGGGCCAGTGCCATGATCCCCACAGTACCGTAATGTCAGTACAACCACTTCTAGTTGTTTGAAAGGAGATGGTATGGCCTCGAACAGATGATATTTCATTTATTAAAGAGTGGATAATTTCAAGTCGGCTTTTACAGAGCCCAGATGATGTTTACCAACTTCCTTTTCAACAGTGACCTAAGGTGCAAGGTAGACATTACAATTGCAGTGTGCTGCTACAATTAGGTATTTATACTAAAGCAGTTTTCAAGTATTAACAGGTGATGTCATAAACATTTCTATTTAATGGGTTATGATAGTAATGTATTAATTTTTTAAATGTTTTATGTATCATAACTTTATACATTCTTGTTTGCTGATGTAAAGATTGATCTCTTGCTGAGCAGAAGGTTAATCATGTGGCTTACATATGATAAGTTGAATACAGTTATGTACACAGAACCTTCAGCTGTAGTAGTGTCTCAGTATGGCTTTCAGTGGTATCTCTTTCTGATTTGATTCTTTAATTTGTACTGATTATTTGTTTTTGTGCAGTAGTCATGCTTCTTGTTTCAGCTTAATTGATGTCACCATGGATGTTTAACCTTACGTGACATCTGCTGCAGCTCTACAATTTATATTGTAATACAGATCTTATCACCCAGGAAACTGTCAAGGCTGAAGTGCTAATCTTTTGTCATTTTCATTCATTCCTCAGTAGTTGGGTTTGGATCTGATTTTATGATATGACTCGACCACTTATTCCAGATCACAGAATATTTGAAATCTCCATGCTCCTCCCTTTACCCATAATTCACCACCAACCTAACATAACTCCCATGTTGTCTGATGCTATTGCAATCAGACATGAATTGCGAGCTCTTGTGTAATTTGCAAAAAGTTCATCTGAAGTTGTTAATCTTCTTCCATTCCTCACTCAAAATCGAGACGGACAAACACCAAGCTAGCGTACACCTAACTCTCAAGCTACGTGACTACCCTCAATTCCCTTCCACCCCTACCCCAGATCTCGTTTGCCGAGCAGCCATTAGCAGCGTTTTCACCAAGCTCTCCAGCTAAGTCATATGATATTTATATAAAGTTGTATTTCTTATATATTTCTTTCTTTATCTTTGCTACTATTTTTTTTTTTTTTAGTCTATTTCTACCCACAAGTATTTGACTTATCATTGTTGGTATTTCTTGCCTTTCTTTCTTGCCTTTACCGCACTCGTGGTATTTCTTCCTACCATTGCTGGTAGTCTACCACTCTCCATTTCTTTCTTCATTTGTTGAGTGTGTGCAGTATGTCTGAGAAGAAGGACACTACAGGTTTTAAACACTGTACGTCGTGCAGTGTTAAATTACCGAACAGCGACTTGCATTGTAAATGTTTTTATTGTTTAGGCATTTCGCATCTTTCTGTGACTCACCCATGTGATATTTGTGCGAGTTTCAGCCAACGCACCTTGTATGAACAAAGCAACAAGTTGACCCTGAAAGGATTGCTTTCCACTCCTTTCTCGGAGACTATTTCTGCGGAGGTCTCACCCCCTCCAGTAAAGGACAAGAAGCGTTCTCGTTCAGACCCCTCTTTACCGGCTGGTGACGGGCAAGACCCATCGATCTAAGGCCTGTAGATCTTCCTCTGAGCATCAGCTCGCTGCCTCAGTGTCACTGATCTCGGCACCTAGCGCAGTTTCTGGGAAGTCTGATTTGTCAGTTCCGGGCTCGGCATCAATGACATCTAGACTGCTGATTTCTTTGATTCCAACTAGTTTGGTTTTGGACACTTCGGCACCGACATCGCCCATACAGTCTTCAGCTCCAATAACCTCGGATCCCATCTTGACCTCTACTCCGATGGTGACTTCGGCTCCGAGCCCCCTCTCGGTGAAAACTATACCGCTTAAGTAGATTAAGTGAGAAGCCTCGGTTCCGTTCAGTTCCTCACCGCGGACCAGGTATTCATCTTCTGTGGATCCGTTTGCCAGTCAAGCCAGCAATCCCATTCTGGACCGACCTGAATCCCCATCCAGGATGTCGGTAAGATCTGTCAGGAGCATTTCTGAATTAGACATTGTTCGTGCTGTTGAGCAGGTTCTTACTGCAAGAGGAATCTCCAGACCCTGTTCTGTTTTGGGTGTTGGGAATATTCCTCCTTCGATTCCTTCTTATTCACCTGCGGGGGATCTTTTGATTCCCAGGTCCCCTTTTCCGCAGTTTTTAATGGGACCTCTGACTTCAGTCCCGAACAACTTTGCTCCCTGAAGTGTCTGTTCTGATAGTATCCCACCTTTCTCACCCCTGGTTTCGGTGGTAGGATACTCAGTTCCAGCTTCAGCACCGGCAGTCCTTTCGACTCCCGTGTCTGTTCCGAGAGTCATATCTGCAACAAAGCCATTCAAAGCTCCATTCTCTGAGGTGGGCCGTTCAGAGCGGGGTGTGACCCTGGTTCTGATTCAGTACTCTTCGGTTCCAGGCTACCATCCCTCTTCGTGTGGACCCGCCTTCCGTGTTATGGAAAGGGCACTGGCGGCTAGCAACCCTCACCTTCCAGGTCATGCCTTGGTTTGCCCCCTAACTCAGCCATCGCCGGTCCTTAGCAGAGATCCATTACCCCAAAGCACCCCTCTGTCCAGGGCCTCATTGGACTTCCACACCGAAGACCCCCACAAAAGAAGGTGTGCAAATGAAAACACATGGACTCCCCTGAAGAGTCCCTTACTGTGGATATGGATTAGGATGATGGGGAAGGTTCTTTTAGATCACCCCCTGATGATTTCTCCTTTGGGGAATCTTGGAGATTTTCAGTCAGTGGGATGACTGGAAATCGTCCACTCCATTCACGGAGGAATCCATATTCCTACAAGCTTTCCATTCCCGGCCCACTACTTCCTGGGTGACCCCTCCTGCAGATGAGATAGTCAAGTTCATTCCGTAGTGAGTTTGGAAGAGTCTGGATTCTATAGAAGCTATCCCCATGAGATCAGACAGGGTACTTTCTTCCCAGAGGATCAACGCCACTGGTCCCAAAAAAAGATGGGGGACTGGAGGCCCATTCTGAACCTCAAGTCATTTAAACGAGTCAGTCATACAGATCAAGTTCCGCATGGTCACGATTCAATTCATCCTCCCATTTCTTCGGAAGGGTGTGTGGATGTGCTCTCTTAATCGCCGGGGTGCATATTACCACATCAAAATGGACAAACGCTCCAGGAGACTTCTGCGCTTCCGGCTTGAAGCCAACCATTTTCAATTCCGAGCCCTGCCTTTCGGTCTATCGATGGCCCCCAGAGTGTTCACAAAATGTCTAGCAGTGGTGACAGCTCACTTGAGACTTCAGGGATTCCAAGTGTTTTCTTATCTGGACGATTGGCTCCTCTCCGCCCCAGCCGAGCGTCGAATGGACAGGGCCCTTCACTATGCTCTTCCTCTGATGGAGTCTTTGGGTATCACCATCAGTTGGGAAAAATCAAACCTTCAGCCCTCACAACAATTGGAATTCATAGGGGCTATGTTCAACACCCAGCTCGGCCTATCTCTCTTCCTCATCACAGGCTCTTAATACTGACATTACAAGTGCAAGTGATACTGGACCACAGGAAAGTGTCTGCAAGGGAAGTCCTGCAAGCCTTGGGTTCCATGTCAGTGGCCATTCCTATCGTTCAGCTGGCCAGACTCTGTATGCACTTACTACAGTGGCTCCTTCAGACTCAAGGGATTCACAATCATCATCCCTTGAACGCTTTGATCCTTATCACCGATCGTTGCGAACAGGATCTTCTTTGGTGGATCATGAGGGACGAAAACCTTTGGTGTCTTCCTTTTCAACCTCTTCAGTCCAATGCCACTTTCAGGGAAGATCGATTCAAGGCACATGGTGTCCTCTGGAGGTTTACTTACATATTATTGTTCTAGAACTCAGAGCTGTGTTGCTGGTGTTACAAGCTCTACATCCTCTTCTTCCCCTCAGACCAATTACCATCCAATCCAACATGTTGGTGGTCTGGTACATCAACAAGCACGGAGAGACCAGATCTTACCCTCTTTGTCACGAAGCTATGAGAATCTGACAGTGGGCGGTAGCTTCCGACCATTTCTTGATTGCAGCTCACATTCCAGGGAGTTCCAACGAGACTGTGGACAGGCTGAGCAGATGCATCCAGCTTCCTCATGAGTGGTCTATCAATCCAAGAGTGGTGGAGGAGATATTCAGCCGCTGGGGCCGGCCTTGCTGCACATGTTTGCTTCCCCCTCCAGTACGAAGTGCAGTAGTTACTTTGCCCTCTTTCCTTCACAGGGGGAGCTCCCGAGAGATGCGCTGACTCACGATTGGCCCACAGGTCTCCTGTATGCTTATCTTCCCATTCCCTTGACCCTTGGTCTTAAGGAAAAGCCACTCGGTTGAGAAGCAGACTGATTCTCATTGCCTCGTTCTGACCACGACAGGTTTGGTTTCCCTTCCTACAGCCACACCAGCTCAGACCTCCATGGATAATGGACCTTCGTCAGGATCTCATTTCTCATCCTCAAGGTTTGGCCCCTCCAAATCTGACAACGCTCAAACTGACAGCTCCACTTCCATTAGTAGCCAGTCTTGAATCACTCTCTTCCCTGGTAAGAAATATTATTTTGGCCTCTCACAAACCGTCTACCAGGAAACTTTATAAAGACAAGTAAAGACAAGTGGAATCTTTGTTGTCTGTGGGCTCAAGAGCGGTCTCTGGATCCAGTCTCTGTACCAGTAGCTACGGTCCTTCAATATCTGACCAATCTTTTTCTTGGTGATGCTTCGGCATTCACGTTTCGGTTGCACCTAGCTGCCATTTCCAATTTCCATGTTGGTTCAGATGGGATTCCTATTATATATTCTTGTCTATGTAAGACCTTCTTAAAAGGAATCTTTCAGTCCAGGCCTCCCATTAGGCAACCTGTGGAACCATGGAATTTGTCTAAGGTGCTTCAAACTTTGACTATACCTCCCTTTGAGCCTGCTGCAACATGTGATTTGAAATTTGTGTCCTGGAAGACCTTGTTTCTGGTAGCGGTTACTTCGGTCAGACGCGTTGTAAGTAAAGCTATTTGACTGAAATGCAAAGTCATTCTCATTCCCCCTTTCTGGCCTTGTCAAGTGTTTTTTCCCTACCTCCGACCTCACCTGTTACAAACTCCTTAGATCCTGGACAATTCTCAGGACATAATAACTCACCCACAATGGCTGACTCCCCCAAATCTATCCACTCTCAAGCTGACAGTTTGGCTTCTCCATTTCCGTTAGTTGCCAGGCAGAAGACCCTCTCCTCATATGTCCAAGATATTATTCTGGCCTCCCATAAACCATCCACCAGAAAACTTTAGAGACAAATGGAAAATATTTGCTGTCTGATCACATAATCGGAAGCTAAATCCTTTTTCAACTTCTGCAGCTGCTATTCTTAACTATCTTTCTGAGTTGTTTGACAGTGGGCCATCAGCTTCCACCATTTGTGTACATTTATAAGTTATTTCCAATTTCCATAATGGTTCAGGTGGAGTCCCTCTTATTTTCACCCGACTTTGCAAGACTTTTCTCAAGGGAATTTTCCATAGCAGTCCTCCTATCAGGCAGCCTGTGGAGGCATGGAATCTCTCCCATGTTCTCCAGTCTCTCTCTCTGCCCCCCTTTGAGCCTGCTGTGACATGTGACCTAAAATTCCTGCCATGCAAATCTTTGTTTTTGGTGGCGATCACATCAGCCAGATGGATATCTGAGCTACAAGCCTTATGCATCAAGAGCCTGTACCTGATCTTCCATAAGGACAGAGTATCACTTCGTACTAATCCATCTTTTCTCCCCAAGGTGGTTTCCGACTAATTTATTAACCAGTCCATTGAGCTCACTGTGGTTTTTCAAAATTATTCAAACAAGGGAGTATACTGTCTGCATCTATTGGACGTTCATAGACAACTATGTTTCTACCTGGACAGAACTAAGTCCTTTCGCAAGTCGGACCAACTTTTCATTTCTGTTTCTGGCCCTAGAATGGGGTGTGCTATATCTGAGGTTACTTTGTCAAAATGGCTCAGAGATTGCATTACCTTCTCATATTGTCTTGCAAATGAATCTAAGCCTGCTGAAATCGAAACTCACTCAACTAGGGCTATCACAACTTTTGTTGCCTTCCATTCCAGGGTTTCAATGGATGACATCTGTGTATCAGCCATTTGGCCTAAACTCCATACCTTCATCAAGCATTACAAATTGGATCTGGTCTCCAGGGGAAGAGCGGCCTTTGGCTAAATGCTTCTCATGAATTTTATTCCATGAGGGCCACCCAGGTTCTCTGAGTAGCATGGGATTCTGTCCTATCAATGATGAATAGGAAGATTAACAACTGCAGATAAAGAATCTGAGTTGTTCATCTTCTTCCAGTCATCACCCCCCCCCCAAAAGGCTCCTGGCGGATCTTCTGGGTCCTTGTGTTTCAGGGTTTCTGCGCATAGATGACCTCTGTCTTTCAGTTTCTTCTATATGTTGCATGCAAACCCGATCTGAGTTAACTGGTAGAAGGGCGTTATGGGTAACAGCATAGTTTGAGAGTTTTTGGTGTACGCAAGCTTAGTATTAGGCCGACTCGGTTACGAGGGCTTGGAACTAAGCAAAAACTTAGCTGTTGAACATAAAAGTACAATATTCAGATATGGGGTACAATCTGAAAAGATATGCTGTCTACTGCCCACAAATGTTGTGTAGCATAACTTTTTGAATGCAGTAAAGGAATAATGTCTTACCAGTGTATTGATCAATGTCTCATCCTGTCTTATTTTGCACACGTTTAACATTTAATACTGCAGTTTAAGTCAATATGTCAAGAATAAATAATAATAATAATAATAGTAATGTAAATAAGTCAATTTGGCACTGACAAATGTTTGTAACTCACTATATTTTATATTCTTTGTTTCTTCTTATACTTAGTCCCTACACATTTCCTATGTATATGTGTGGTAATTCTGTCATATTTCGTTTACTGCAGATGTGGGCACATGTGTACAGGTCAGGAACAGAGCATATTGGAGTGAACACCAACAACGGACTTGAGCGGCAGTATGAGACCTTGAAATATTCTTATCTTGATGGTTATAAGAACTGCACTCTGAGTGAGCTGCTGACTGTACTTCATTCTACTTTTTTCCCTAACGCATATAAAAAGTAAGTTTTTTTATTTACTTCAAATTATTAGCAAGTTGACAGGATATCTGTGAAAAGATTCTAACATGTTTTTTTTTTATTTCTCAGCCCCAAACTGTACACTTATTTATTTAGTGTGTCATTTATGTTATTTTTAGTTATTTAGCAGTAGTGTAGGGCACTCTGCATGTACAGATAGAAAAACTGTTCTGCTGAGGCTCATAGAGAAAAAAAAACATTGTAGGAATACTGACAAATACAATAGAAATAGAGATTTAATGCAAGTAAAGTTGTAAAAAAAAAGTATTGAGCACCACATTTTCACCACTGTTAGTTTTAACAGCAAAATGTAAACTTTTAATTTCCTGCAGAAATTTGAGACATGTCACTGTCAGACTTAGCAAAACATTAACTATCTGCAGATAAGTAAGATGATTTACAAGGGAGCAGCAGGAGAGGTAGTTGTGGTGCAGGTCAGTGTAATAGTGGTGCTTAAGTAATGAATATATAGGTTTTTGACAATGTACTGTAACTGTATCTAATATTAACACACCAGTAATACCATTAAGGGGTTATCCTTCATTAACCCTTCAGTAACTACAACATCCTGACCTTTGCAAGCATTCGATAATACTTGATTTCTATTCTTGTATCAGATTTCAGTTATTAATTGCTATGACTTGTTTGCACTGTTAAAAACAGGTACAGTTTTCCATGGCTGTGCATAGTAAACATTGTCATCTTGTTTCATACACATTCCAGTATTACCTTTACTCTGATCTGTACACCAACGAACCTTTTTTTTTTTATTAAAGTCTGTTCTTGAACTTCTCAATTTTTGATACCAAACCTTCCCTTAGGTTGTAGTTGTTGGGTCTTTCGGCTTATCCCGGTTAGGGGTCTCCACAGCGGAACTCCGGTCCGCTAATGATTGGCAGTAAATTTTTATGTGACGATTTGCCAGACCTGACGCACAACCTTCAAAGAAGGTACACCCATTCACACATGCCTCCACACAGAAGATGCTCTAACTGAGAATCGAAAGGGACAACATTTTACTGTGAGGTGACAACGCTACCACAGCACCACCACAGTCCCCTTAGGTACACCAGATGTAATGTTTCCTGCTGTCATCTGCATTATTTTCCATATGAACAAATACCAGCAGTTATGCAAGTTAATAGGTTTTCTTCACAGGTACTAGGCCTCATTTTCTATGCCTAGAGTGTCATATTCTATCCAGGTACAGTGCCTTGCCGAGTGTATTCCTTCAAAAACAGCAATACACACCCACATCATAGTTTGACATGTAAACCTCTTTGTCAGTCACCTGTCTTTAAGATTGCATCCGTATCTCATCCAGTTACACATAAGTGTCACACTGTATTTTGCATGTAACTATCCTGTTAGCTTTTTGTCATTGCTAAAAAAACTACTGTTTTATAATGAGTTTGGCAGTAGTGGCATGCATCTTCTTTTCATAACTTGCCATAATCAAATCTTCCTTTTGAAGACAGCAGCACTTAGATGTTCTGAATGTTGTTTGTGACACATACACCACATTCATCGCCCTCCTGAAATTATTTATATGCATCCTTTGAAATGCTGTTTTTTTTTTTTTTTTGTAGATCTGAAGCTTCTTTTCTGTCCATTAAAGTAAGACATTTCTGTCATAACAGACTCCTTAATCCTAATGTGCTTTCCTTAACTGTCTTTTATCTGTCCCCATTTTTATATTTTTTGTTACAGTAAGGTTTCATTATGTACCACCAGTAAAATACATGCTGTTACATTTCATTATAAAACATTGTGCACTGCTACTGTCTTTTCTCTTTGGTATTATTTTACAATAAATCCAATTATAATCAGAAGTACTTGCATGTAACTGATTAACATAGATTGTCTTACCACAATCCCTCCGTTAATTACATCAAATCATCAGTATCAGTGTTGTTGTTGTGTCTTTAGGCTTATCCCAGTTAGGGGTCGCCACAGTGGAACTCTGGTCCGCTAATGAATAGCAGTGGATTTTTACGTGGCGAGTTGCTAGCCCTGACGCAAAACCTTCAACGAAGGCATGCCCAATTCATGCATGCCTCCACACAGAAGATGCTATAGCTGAGAACTGAATGGGAGAACGTCTAGCTGTGAGGCGACAATGCTACCGCAGCACCACCACCACAGTAAATCATCAGTATCAGTGTTCTATCTATGAATGTGTAATACATTCTCCTGTTTTTCTTCTGTCTAAAAAAAATGAAGCAAAATGGATGTGATCAGAGAAAAACAGCATTTGCTGATTCCATATTTGTGTTCTACAAAAAAACTCTTAAAATTGTGTCTTTCGTTTAAGTATCGGGTTTTATACATTGGTTTGCATTGGATACACTGTCAGCAGTCAGTCTGTCTATGGTTTTCATGTAGCTGTCCTTCTCCATCAGTGTATAAACCAAAATTATTCCAGGTTAACTTCAAAGTCCTTCTATACTGTTATCCTACACCACTGTTTGTAAAACAGACATGAAAGAGTGATGTTTCACAATCTACTCACACATGTTGGTACTGCAATTGGCATAGATCATCTTTCATTGCTTAAAATGTTACTGGCTAAATGTGTAAAAGATCCACAGTAATAGCAGGATATAGTTTACCCACAATGCTGAGTATAACATTTGCTGGCCTAAAGCGTAACCCTAGCACCTACGTGGGTAAAACTTCCAAAGAATCAAAAGCTTGTCATGCTTCACTCTGTAAATGTGTTTACTCTAAGAACAGGTGAATATCATAAATATTATTACAGTTTCCAGTACACTGACAGTGATGTCATCCACACTGAACTCAGTGTTGCATAACTTTTAGATGTAATGGGATCCTATCTCGCCTACATTCATAACTGATGGGCTCGGAGCCGATCCATCGGCTCCGACTCGGCCAACTAGTACACTAGAACGAAGTCTCTTATTGGCTGGGCTACTCCCTATCCCAGGATGCACCACACCTGCTTCCCCAGATCTCGTTTGCCACTTTACAAGCTGGACGTGGTCTCGACTTGGATGGAGCTAAGTGGTTTCTTTTACCTTTTACTGGTCTTTGACCTTGGGGTTTTTTCCTCTGAAAATTGTTAAAAACAGCTGATGTTAAGTTGTCTATCTCGCCTTCATTCTTGCTGGATGGGTTCGGAGCCGACCTCGGCTCTGACTCGGCCACTCTAAAAGCTCGAGAGTTGGTTCCACGGGCTCAAGGCTCCCCTTATATCCCACAATGCTAGGCGGTATTACCTCAGATCTCATTTGCCACTACAGCTATCGAGACGTGTTGCTTCACCGGCTTCAGGTTAGTGTAGGAAATAGTTTAAAAAGTTGATTAGAAACCCTTTAAGTTAGTTTTCCATACAGTTTCCCCTTACCTTAAAGGTCTTTGATCCCTTTAATCTAGTTTTCTTTAATTTTTTTACCTTAAGAACTTATAGTTCTTCCCTTAGGCCTTCGGGCCCTCCCATTCCCTTGGAGTGTGTGTGTTTTCTGTAGGGACTTATAACAGTAAACAGCTAATTACTTAGTTTAAGTTTCTGTTTTTTGGTTTATAGTGTAAGCGGTGTGTTTGTGTTTGTGTGTGGTTACTCTTGTTCCTTGATATGTCCAAGGATTCAAAGGTCTCAGGCTTCAAGAAGTGTGACTCGTGCTGTCAGAAAATGTCTCTGACAGACGGTCACACTTCTTGTGTGTACTGCCTGGGGCCTTTACACCTGCAGGACTCTTGTGCTGTATGCCATGGCTTCAGCCCTAGAGTCCTGCAGGAAAGAAAGATCAAGCTCATCTTAAGGGGCTTGCTTAAGCCTGAGGGTCCCCCTACTGCTACTTCGGGTAAACCCTCTAAGGCTCCTAGGTCCTTGGCTCCAGCTACTGAGTCGACGCCTAAGGCTTCAAAACCTACTACGACATCGGCTCCAGATGGAGCCGATGAGACTCGAACTGCTACTTCTGTGGTTCCCTCGGCTCCGGCTGAGGCATTGCAAATTTCTGAGTCGGCTCCGATCAGACCATCAGAGCCGACATCTAGAAAGAGGTCCAAGTCACCGTCCCTTGGCTCCGTTCATTCAGCTCCAGCATCTCCCTTGCTGTCTGAACGGAGCCATAGATCTCACTCCTCTAGATCATCGAGGCTTTCGGATCATGACCTTCAGAGGGTAGTGAGTCGACTTCTTAAGTCCGAGGCACTGGCCCAAATGCTTCAGAGCCCGACTCATCAGTCGATGCTTAACCCTATCCCTCAAAATGTTCCTCCTCCGACTCCTTTGAGCTCGGAGCCGGGGCATTTCGGAACCGAGACTGTGGTAGCGTCGGAACCGATACAATTGTCTTCGGTTCTGTCGTCGGCTCCGATTTCTTCCTTGGAAGAATCTCGGCGCTGGACTTCCCTCGTCGGCTCCGAGGGGGTGAGTGGCATCGGACCCTTGTCCGACCCCGCTCTCCCTCTCGGCGCTGGTGAGTTCGGCTCCGACATCGGCCTCGGAGCCATCGCTGTCGGTGCCGAGGGAGGTTTTCAGCTTTTCGGGCGGGACCTTTGGCTCTGCCTGACAGGGGTGCCTTCGAGGTCATGCGGAGTGTGTTGGAACCCGGTTCAACTCCACAGTCGGCTCCGTCCGTCCCTCCCTCTTCGGTGCCTCAGGTTATGTCTGCTGACTCCCTCATCCCAGACCGCAGAGAGCCAGCTCCTCAAGAATCCGCTGTGGGGATCTCATCCTCTTCGAGGCCTCTCCTGAATTGGCAGGGGAGCCCCTAGGAAGAGAAAGTGCAAGAGGAAGCACATAGACTCACCTGAGTCTGTCACCTCTGACACGGATTTAGAGGATTCCCCCCGTTCCCCTTCTGAAGATGTCTCCTTTGCAGACATTCTAGAGATCCTGAAACAGAGGGGAAATTGGCCAGCCCTTAACCCTTCGGAGGATGAATCTGTGTATCTTGAGGCGTTTGGCTCTCGCCCTTCCACCTCCTGGGTGTCCCCCCCCCCTTGACCCCCCCATGCAGGTGGTAGCCAAAAAGGCTTGGACGGCTCCTGACTCTGTGGACCCCACCCCCAGGAGACCTTCAAAGTTTATCACAGCACCAGCAGATAAGCAATTTCTGACTAAGGGAGTTTCTGTGGATGCTATGGTGGTAGCTGCTGCCACTAAGAAGGAGCTAGCTGATCCTTCGGTGCCTGTCCATCCTCCTAACAAGGAATCTAAGTCTATGGACAGGTACGGGAAGCAGATGTTTTCGCCAGCGACCTTTGCTATGCGTTCGCTGAACTACCTCCGTCATTTCACTCGTCTTCAAAGAGACTTGATCAAGGAAGCGAGTGAGATGTTAAAGGATCCTACAGCTGCGGGTTTTCAGGATAAGATGAACGCTCAGCTGGCTACCCTAAATTCTATAGCTAACTCATCCATGCGCCTCCTCTCATATGCGGCTGATGGAGCGATCAGAGCCGCAGGGACAGGTGTGGCCTTACGCCGGCATGACTGGATGCGGCTATGCAATTTTGCGGACCCCTTTAAAACGTCTTTCACTAATTCCCCGTTTGATGGATCATCCCTCTTTGGTCCTCAAGTGAAAGAAACCTTGACGAGGTGCGAGACGGATGGCAAAACTCTTTCTGCCGTCGGAGTCCGTTTTTCTACTCCTTCTAGGCCTTACCCCAAAGGCCAGAAAAGTGGGAAAATGTGGTTCCGCAAACAATCTCAAGGGACTTTGCCTGACGCACAGAGTCGGTTCCCCTGCAGAGGCAGAGGAGGGAACAATAATGGTAGACGTCGCCCTAGGGGCAGGGGGGGTCCGCAGAACCAGGGCAATCGAGAAACCTGTTCCGATAAGCCCTTCAAGCATCCCTGAGGTGTTGCCCGACTGTCCACCTTCAGAGGCAGTCGGGGGAAGATTGTCACTGTACCCAGAAGCCTGGCGATCCCTAACTCAAGACAAGTGGGTACAGTCCATCTTTTCCGAAGGCTATTCCATTCCGTTCTTATGTATTCCAAATCAATCAAAAAAAATCCCTTCCAGATGTTCCACCCGCTCAAAGGGATCAAGCAGAATCGGAAATTTCAAAGTTGCTTGCAAAAAGAGCCATTCAGCCAGTGCCAGCAGACCAGCAAGGATCCAGAATCTACTCCAAGTTCTTTTTGGTTCCAAAGAAAACAGGGGACTGGAGACCCATTTTGGATCTCAGTATCTTGAACAAGTCGGTCAAGAAAACAAGATTTCGGATGGTCACGCTACAATCCATCCTACCCCTATTGGGAAAGGAAAACTAGATGTGCTCTATAGACCTCCAGGATGCGTACTATCATATAAAAATGAACAGACGCTCCAGGAGATTCCTCCGCTTCAGGCTGGGAACCAGTCACTTTCAATTCAGAGCCCTGCCCTTTGGACTCACCACTGCCCCCCGGGTGTTTACCAAATGCATTGCAGTGGTAGCTTCTCACCTGAGACGTCAAGGATTCCAGGTGTTTCCATACTTAGACGACTGGCTCCTCACAGCTCCTACCAAGCATCTTCTTCTAATAGCCAGAGACTACACCTTTCGCATTTGTCAAAAGTTAGGTATCTCAATAAATTGCGAAAAGTCTGTTTTGTCGCCTTGTCGTGCTATTACCTTCATAGGCGCAAATCTAGACACAGTTAACATGTCTGCGAGACTCACAGACCAAAGGATAGCAGACATACGCAAACTGGTCTCTCTTCTCTTCCACAGCAACAGAGTCAAAGTCAGATTAGTTCTGAAAGTACTAGGGATTATGGCGGCTGCTATCCCTCTACTTCTATTAGCCAGATTTCACATGAGAATCCTTCAATGGATGCTCTTCACACAATGGTCGTACCAACAACTTCCGATGTCCCACACCATTATGATTACGCAAGCATGCAAGAATCATCTTCTTTGGTGGATTTCTTCCCCCCAGCTCTTCCTGGGGTGACCTTTTGTTCCTCCCCCTCTGGTTGCTACTCTGACAACGGACGCCTCCCTGATCGGGTGGGGGGGGCATTATCAGGGCAGAACAGTTCAGGGCATATGGCAACCAGACGAACGCCACTTGCATATAAATGTTCTAGAGATGAGAGCAGTGCTTTTAGCGTTGCAAGCCCTTCAAGACTCTCTTCCCTTGGGAACGATAGCAATCCAGACGGACAACATGTCTGTAGTGTGGTATATCAACAAACAAGGCGGAACCAGGTCCTATCCCCTATGTCGAGAAGCACTCAGACTGTGGCAATGGGCGATTTCTTCTCAGCAGTTTCTGATTGCAACGCACATCCCCGGGAAGTCCAATCTTATCGCGGACAAGTTGAGCAGAGCTATCCTCATGCCTCACGAGTGGTCTCTGAAAGATTCTATTTTGGAGAAAATTTTTCTCAAGTGGGGTCAGCCTTGCTGCGACCTTGTTGCTACTCCACAAAACAGCAAGTGCAGAGATTATTTCACCCTATTCCTGTTACCAGGCCAGCCCAGCAGAGACGCTCTAGTCCAAGTTTGGCCCCGGGGACTTCTGTATGCATTTCCTCCCTTCCCACTAATCTCTCAAGTGATACAGAAAGCTATCGCTCAGAAGGCCTCATTGATCCTCATTGCTCCTTACTGGCCTCGACAGGTTTGGTTCCCCTTTCTACATCAATTTCTGTTGGAGCAACCGTGGCATCTGGACCTAGTTCCAGATCTTTTGATCCATCAGTCAGGTCAGTTACATCGCTCCCTCCCCTCTCTGAACCTCACTGCTTGGTTCCTCCAGTTCCAACCTTTGCCAGGCTTTCTCAAATATCTCATTCTGTTCGAGATATTTTGATAGCTTCCCATAAATTTTCCACTTGAAAGATTTATCTTAGCAAGTGGTAACGTTTTGCCTATTGGGCTCAAGGAAGGGACTTAGATCCTTTCACTGCTCCCATCCAAATAGTTCTTGATTTTCTAGCGGAACTCTTTCACGCAGGTTCATCTCCTTCTACTCTCAAAGTCCAATCGGCAGCTATATCTAACTTTCATGTGGGCATTTCAGATTCTGCCATCATGTCTCACTAGCTTTGCAAAGCTTTTTTGAAGGGAGATTTTCTTCTCAGACCTCCTATAAGAAATCCTCCTCCTTCTTGGGACCTTAATTTAGTTCTCACATCTTTGATTCTTCCCCCTTTCGAACCTGCAGCTTCCTGTTCATTGAAATTGCTATCATGGAAGACTCTCTTTCTGGTAGCCATTACTTCAGCTAGAAGGGTCTCAGAACTCCATGCACTCAGCAATCGACCACCGTATCTATTGTTTCATAAAGACAGGGTGTCCTTACGAACCAATCCATCTTTTTTACCTAAAGTAGCCTCTGCGTCTAACCTAAATCAAAGCATTGACCTCCCTGTGTTTTTTCCTAACTTTTCTAACAGGTCTGAACAAAAATTGCATTGGCTAGATGTTCATCGTCAGTTAAGGTATTATTTGGATAGGACCAAACAGATCAGAAAAACTGACCAGTTGTTTGTCTCTTATGCAGAAGGCAGAAAGGGACTTTCAGTTTCGAAGGTATCACTCTCCAGATGGCTAACATCTCTGATTTCCTTTGTTTATGAAATTAGACACCAAACACTGCCTAACAAACCTAAGGCCCACTCCACCAGAGCTTTGGCTACCTCTATAGCCTTCGAAGACAGGCTGCCTATTGACACCATTTGTGCAGCGGCTACTTGGGCTACTCCTCACACTTTCATTTCTCATTATAAGTTGGATTTAGCTTCTAGACATAGAGCTAACTTTGGTTCCAATGTTCTCAAGAGTCTGTTCCGATAGGCCACCCGGGACAAGGTGCTAGGGACGCGGTCCCATCCAGCAAGAATGAAGTTGAGATAGACAACTTAACATATAGAAGTTATGTTCTTACCATAACGTTCCATGTTAGTTGTCTTCTTCTCGCCTTCTTTCTTGCGTCCCACCCTCCTTCCCCCTAGCCTGGACAGACGTAGAGGAGTTTGATTGTGACCTCTCTTTCTACCACCTATATTGCTATAGATATATGCTCTGCTGTGCATATATTCCTTGATCAGGCTTCAGGTCACCTTCTTCCCTTCCTTTTTATAGAGGTGGGTTCTCCCTTTCCAGTAGTACTGGTTTTTATTATTAACTGGGCCTAGCTTACAAACGAGATCTGAGGTAATACCGCCTAGCATTGTGGGATATAAGGGGAGCCTCGAGCCGGTGGATCCAACTCTCGAGCTTTTAGAGTGGCCGAGTCGGAGCCGAGGTCGGCTCAGAACCCATCCAGCAAGAAAGAAGGCGAGAAGAAGACAACTAACATGGAACGTTATGGTAAGAACATAACTTCTATATTTGGAGGATTTAGAGGAAGTAGAAAGGGGTCAAGACGACTTCCCTCTCGGCTCAGACAATGTAGCGGACCGGCTCCGAAAGGGCTCCAACACTATCGGCGCCGGATCGGGCACAGTACGAATAGGGATCGTCGCCGAAGGAGCTTTCGGAGCCGAGGGAGAATAGTCTGAGCTGCACACCTCCACCGGCTCCGAAACCATTGGAACCAATGGAGGTGATTCGCCTCTCGATGCTCCAACCTGCGGCTCCAAAACTAATGGAGCCGAGGAAAGAGGCATCGAGGCAGACCCTTCGACCCTCGGCTCCGAAGTCAGTGGAGCCGAGGAAGAAGAGGTCGACTTATGCTTCTTAGCAGTCGGTTCAGACGGACTGGTCGGAGCCGACGACCTTTTCTTTTTAGAAGCAGTAGAAGATGAATCCAAAGCTTCCTCAAAAGAGGGCTTAATAAGACCCTTCAAGATCAATTTATTTTTTCGTTCTTGAAGAACCCTAGCAGAAAAAGCATGACACACACTACATGTCTCCTGCAAATGCTCTGGCCCTAAACAATATACACAGATAGCATGACTGTCTGTAATAGACATTTTATAATTGTACCTAGTGCACTTTTTGAACCCTGATTTTTGTTCTTTAGACATGCTTATACAATAACACTATGCAATATCCTAATTTCACGCAAAGAACAGAAGTGACTAAAAAACAAACTGTTAGAGCGCGAGAAAAAAAGGGCACAAGCTCTCTAGAGAGAAGATTTACCTCACAAGAGAAATAACAAACACAAAAAAGAACACAACAACGGGCAAAAGCCCTCTAACTTAAACGGACTTTGCCCGTAAGAAAAAAGGGGTAAATAACAACACAGTCACTCCACTAAGAAGGGCAAAGGCCCTCTAACTTAAACGGGCCTCGCCCGACCAACCGATATATAAGATCGATCAATAACGCTCAATCACTAACACAAAAAAAACACGAAGTAGCCGTTAAAACAGCTGTTGTTTTAAATTGTGAAGAAAACCCAAGGTCAAAAGACCAGAAAAAGTAATAAAAGTACACTTAGCTCCAGCCAAGTCGAGACCACGTCTAGCTTGTAAAGCGGCAAACGAGATCTGGGGAAGCAGGTGTGGTGCATCCTGGGATAGAGGGTAGCCCAGCCAATAAGAGACTTCATTCTAGTGTACTAGTTGGCCGAGTCGGAGCCGATGGATCGGCTTCGAACCCATCAGTTATGAATGTAGGCGAGATAGGATCCCATTACATCTGATTGTTCATAGTTCTGTCGGAAAGCTTTTGGCAGACACATTGCAAGATTTACATTGTTTTTCTTTCATGACATACCACTGAAAGTTATCTATGAATGTGGAAATGTCTTACATATCACTATCTGACTGTGTCAAATGCCCTTAGATTTTGAATAGTGAACCATAACAACAAAATAACCCTACACAAAATGTCTCATCTGTTAACAGGCTACTTTTTAAGTCTTTTTCACCGCTGCTTTGCACAGATCTGTGATGACCCCGAGACACAGTACACTTATCTGGTACTGCTGCTGACATCATCAGTGCAGCATAAGTTCATACTGGGGACACTGCAGTTGATTCTTGTATATGCGTAATGAAAACTGAATCAATGTTTGTATACAATAAGTCTTCCACATTTTTCTATTCGATAGATAATCCATGTACAGATGAAACAATAACTGTAAAAGAACAACAGTGAATAATTGCTACATAATGAAAAATCCTACCCTTCAGCTGTTTTTCCTGCAAATGAAAAAGAACTCAGTAGGCAGACTACTTATTTTGACTTCCTGAAGTAGTGTCTATGGAATATTTTAATTATCTTCCACTGCAGCTGACAGAACTTTAATTTCCACTGCATGATCCGAGCATCTATTCTCCTCATTGTCTTACATGCTGTCATTGTCAACTGTCATTGTCCTCCCATCATGCACAGCAGCACAATTGAAATTATTCATGGCTATGATAACGGATGATGTTAAGTTGTCAATCTCGCCTTCATTCATGCTGGATGGGTTCGGAGCCGATCCTCGGCTCCGACTCAGCCAATACTAAAGCTCGAGAGCTAATTCCACCAGCTCGAGGCTCCCCTATATCCCACAATGCTAGGCGGTAACTACCCAGATCTCGTTTGCCGCTATAGCTGACGAGGTGCGCTTTTCTACCGGCTCAAGCAGGTCAGTTCAAATTTTTTCTTAGATACTTCTAACTACCCCCTTTTTAGTTTTAATCATATCCTTTAGTTAATTTTAAACTTTTAGACATCTCGACCCCTTTTTGTCGAGCCCCCTTCCCATTTTACCTTTGTTCTAGGCCTTTGGCCCTTCCCTCACCCTAGTCCTTTAATATTTTTTAGTGTTGTAGGGGCTTGTGTGTGTCTGTTTGTGGGTTAACATTAATAATTTATTTTAATAATTTTTTCTGTAGAGAGTGTCTGGACTGTGTTTGTGTGTGTTAGCCTCTCTGTTTTTACTATGTCTAAAGACAAGGTCTCAGGCTTCAAGAAGTGTGACTCGTGCTGTCAGAAAATGTCTCTGACAGACGGTCACACTTCTTGTGTGTATTGCCTGTGGCCTTTGCACCTGCAGGACTCTTGTGCTTTTTGTCATGGGTTTAGCCCTAGAGTCCTGCAGGAACGCAAGAATAAGCTTATCTTGCGGGGCTTATTAAAGCCTGAAGGCCCCCTGACTCAATCTGTGTTGGGGAAGCCTCCAAGAACTTCCAAGCAGTCGGCTGCTGCTCCTGAGTCGACTGCAGAGAAGTCTAAGCCGGCTTTGACATCGGCTCCGGCTGGAGCTGATGTTTCTAAGCCTCATACTGTTACCTCGGCTCCGGCCTGATAGAACTTTGTCTGCTCCGATACCCTTATCGGAGCCACATTCGAGAAAGAGGTCCAAGTCCCCCTCTATCGGATCCGTGCACTCTGCGCCAGGATCCCCTCTTCTTTCAGAACGAAGTCACAAAACTCATTCCTCACGGTCTTCCAGATTATCAGACCATGACTTGCAAAGGGTGGTGAGTAGACTTCTCAATTCTGAGGCACTGGCCCAAATGCTGCATAGCCCGACTCAGCAGTCAGTGGCTATTCCCATTCCCCAAAACATTCCTCCTCCGACTCCTTTGAGTTCGGAGCCAAGGCTTGTCAGAGCCATGACTGTCGGTGTGTCGGATCCGATACCTTCCATTTCGGCTCCGTCGTCTGCTCCGATCTCCTCTTTGGAGGGATCTCGGCGCCGAGCTTCTCTCATCGGCTCCGAGGGGGCGAGTGGCATCAGACCCTTGTCCGACCCCGCTCTCCCTCTCGGAGCTTCGGCGTTGGTAAGTTCGGCTCTGACATCGGCTTCGGAGCCGTCTCTGTCGGTGCCGGGGGAGGTCCTTGTCTCTTCGGAGCGGGGGCCTCGGGCCTTGCCTGACAGGGGTGCCTTCGAGGTCATGCGGAGCGTGCTAGAACCAGGTTCTGTCCCACAGTCAGCTCCTTCAGCCCCTCCATCTACAGTGCCTGCGGTGATTTCTACTCACCCCCTTGTCTCAGACCGCAGAGAGCCAACTCCTCAAGATTCCCCATTGGGAATTTCCTCCTCTTCCGAGGCCTCTCCTGACCCTGCAGGAGATCCCCCAAGAAAGAGGCAGTGCAAGAGGAAGCACATTGACTCCCCTGAGTCTATCACCTCTGACACTGACTTAGAGGAATCCGAAGGGTCCCCTCGATCCCCCTCTGAGGATGTCTCCTTTGCTGACATCCTTGAGATCCTGAAACAGAGGGGGAACTGGCCAGCCCTTAATCCTTTGGAGGATGAGTCAGTGTATCTTGAGGCGTTTGGTTCTTGCCCTTCTACCTCCTGGGTGTCCCCTCCCTTTGACCCCCTTATGGAAGTGGTGGCAAGGAAGGCTTGGACGGCTCCTGACTCAGTGGAACCCACCCCGAGGAGACCATCCAAATTTATTACTGCCCCCAAAGACAAAGAGTTTTTATCCAAAGGTGTCCCTGTTGATGCCATGGTGGTGGCTGCGACCACAAAGGAGGAGTTAGCTGATCCTTCGGTTCCTGTCCATCCTCCTAACAAAGAATCTAGGACCATGGACAGGTACGGCAAGCGGATGTTCTCGTCAGCGACCTTTTCAATGCGGTCGCTGAACTACTTATGCCACTTCACTCGTCTCCAAAGAGATTTACTCAAAGATATGGGTGAACTGATGAAGGATCCTACAGCTGGGTGGTTCAAAGACACAATGAACTCCCAGTTGGCAACCCTAAATTCCATCGTTAACTCCTCCATGCGGCTGGTCTCATATGCAGCAGATGGGGCGAGTAGAGCCGCAGGCACAGGCGTTGCCTTACGACGTCACGCCTGGATGCAGCTATGCAACTTTGCGGACCCTTTCAAGACGTCCTTCACCAACTCTCCCTTTGATGGATCATCGTTTGGTCCACAGGTGAAGGATACATTGACCAGGTGCGAGGTAGAAGGTAAGACTCTCTCTGCTGTAGGAGTCCGTTTTTCTACCCCTTCTAGACCCTATCCCAAAGGTCAAAGGGGAGGAAAGATGTGGTTCCGCAAACAATCCCAGGGAGTCTCATCTGACGCACAAGGCCGAGTCCCCTCTAGAGGCAGGGGGGGGTAATAATAATAATAGACGCCGCCCTAGAGGCAGAGGAGGTCTGCAAAACCAGGGTAGCAGAGAAATGTTCTCTGACAAACCCTTTCAGCACCCCTGAGGGGCTGCCTGGCTGTCCACCTTCGGAGGCAGTCGGGGGAAGGTTATCACTGTACCCACAAGCCTGGCTTTCCCTTACTCAAGACAAATGGGTACAGTCGATCATATCCGAGGGTTACAAAATTCCCTTCATTCACATCCCAACCCAACCAAAAAGATCACTTCCAGATGTTCCACCCGGTCTAAGGGAACAAGCAGCATTAGAAATTTCAAAGCTGCTATCAAAAAGAGCTATCCAATCAGTCCCGGCAGACCAGCAAGGATCCGGAATCTACTCCAAATTCTTTTTGGTACCAAAAAAAACAGGGGACTCGAGACCCATACTGGATCTCAGCTACTTAAACAGGTTTGTCAAAAAAACAAATTTCCGGATGGTCACTCTACAGTCCATCCTACCCTTCTTGGGTCAGGACAATTGGATGTGCTTGATAGATCTTCAGGAACCGTACTACCACATCAAAATGAACAGACGCTCCAGGAGATATCTCCGCTTCAGGCTGGGAGCCAGTCACTACCAATTTAGGGCCCTGCCCTTTGGTCTCACTACAGCCCCCCGTGTGTTCACCAAATGCATGGCAGTGGTCACGGCTCACTTGAGACGTCAAGGATTCCAGGTGTTTCCGTATCTGGACGACTGGTTCCTTACTGCCACCACCAGGCATCAGCTTCTCCTATCCAGGGACTTCACCATCCAAACTTGCCAAGCTCTAGGCATTTCAATAAATTTTGAAAAATCTGCTTTGTCGCCTTGTCAGTCTATTGTCTTTATAGGTGCCACCTTAGATACATGGAATCTTTCAGCCAGACTCACAGAGCAGAGGGTGTCAGACATACGGAACCAAGTATCCCTTCTCTTACAATGCGTCAAAGTCAAAGCCAGACTGGTGTTGAAGGTACTAGGACTCATGGCAGCAGCTATTCCCCTTCTCCCCTTAACTCGCTTTCACATGAGGATCCTCCAATGGATGCTGTTTACTCAGTGGTCCTATCAACAGCTCCCGATGTCCCATACCATACTGATAACTCAAGCATGCAAGAATCAACTGTCTTGGTGGATCACATCACCTCAACTCCTCCAAGGAAGACCCTTCACTCCCCCCCCCCCCCAGTCGCCACGTTCACAACAGATGCCTCCCTGATCGGGTGGGGGGGGATTATCAGGGCAGTGCAGTCCAGGGCACGTGGCAACCTTTCGAGTGCCACTTGGACATAAATGTCTTAGAGATGAGAGTAGTGCTTTTAGCGTTGCAGGCCCTTCACGACTCTCTTCCCACTGGGACTATTGCAATTCAAACCGACAACATGTCCGTAGTGTGGTACATCAACAAACAAGGCGGAACCAGATCATACCCTTTATGTCAAGAGGCACTCAGACTTTGGCAATGGGCCATCTCTTCTCAGCGTTTTCTGATAGCAACGCATATTCCCTGGAAATCCAACGTTATTGCAGACAAATTGAGCAGAGCAATTCTCATGCCACACGAGTGGTCTCTAAAGAAGTCAGTTCTAGAAGAAGTATTCCTAAAATGGGGCCAGCCTTGCTGCGATCTTTTTGCTACTCCCCAAAACAGCAAGTGTCACGACTTCTTCACTCTCTTCCCGTTACCAGGCCATCCCACCAGAGACGCTCTAGTCCACGATTGGCCCCAGGGACTTCTGTATGCCTTTCCCCCCTTTCCACTGATATCTCAACTAATTCAGAAAGCCATCGCCTTGAGAGTGACAATGATCCTCATTGCCCCTTACTGGTCTCGACAGATATGGTTTCCCTTTCTTCATCGTTACCTCTTGGAGCAGCCTTGGCATCTGGACCCAGTACCAGATCTGATCACCCACCAATCGGGTCAGCTGCACCAATCTCTGTCTTCTCTAAACCTCACAGTGTGGTTTCTCCGATTCCAACCTTAGCCAGGCTTCCCTAAATATCTCGCTCGGTCCGAGATATCTTGATAGTGTCTCATAAATCTTCTACCCGGAAGATTTATAGTAGCAAATGGAAACGGTTTTCCTTTTGGGCATCATCGAAAAACATAGATCCTTTTACTGCACCTATCCAGTCTATTTTAGATTTTCTAGCAGAACTCTTTCATTTAGGATCTTCTGCATCAACCATTAGAGTTCAATTGGTTGCCATATCAAATTTTCATGTTGGTGTTTCAGAGTCCAGCATCATGGCTCACAAACTCTGTAAAGCCTTCTTAAGGGGTGTATTTCTTCTCAAACCTCCAATCAAAGACCCCCCGCTTCAATGGGATTTGAACTTGGTTCTGGCATCTTTAATTCTTCCCCCCTTCGAGCCGGCGGCTTCATGTTCTCTGAAGTTGCTTTCTTGGAAGACACTTTTTCTAGTAGCTATAACTTCAGCGAGAAGGGTATCCAAACTCCATGCTCTGTGCAGTCGTCCTCCTTACTTAGTTTTTCACAAAGACGGGGTATCTCTTCGTACTAATCCATCCTTTTTGCCTATAATTTCTTCTCAAATAAACCTAAACCAAATTATTGATCTCCCTGTTTTTTTCCCTAACTATTCAAACAGATCGGAACAAAAGCTACATTTTTGGATGTTCATCGCCAACTTAGATATTACTTAGACAGGACTAAACAATTCAGGAAATCTGATCAATTGTTTCTGTCATATGCGGAAGGTAAATTGGGCCTTCCAGTCACTGAAGTATCCCTTTCTAGATGGCTCACCTCTACAATTACCTTCATCTATGAGATCAGACATCAGAAACTACCCTCAAGACCTAGAGCTCATTCAACTAGGGCATTAGCTACATCTGTAGCTTTTCAGGATAGGTTGCCAATAGATTCAATTTGTGCAGCAGCCACCTGGGCTTCTCCTCATACATTCATTTCACATTACAAATTGGACATGGTTTCCAGAAGCCGTGCAAAATTTGGTTCCACTGTTCTCAAGAGTCTGTTCCGATAGGCCACCTGGGATAAGGTGCTAGGGACGCGGTCCCATCCAGCAAGAATGAAGGCGAGATTGACAACTTAACATTAAGAAGTTATGTACCTACCATAACGTTCCATGTTAGTTGTCTTCTTCTCGCCTTCTTTCTTGCGTCCCACCCTCCTTCCCCCAAGCCTGGACAGACCGACTGGAATTCTTTTTGTGTTTATCTTCTGAAAAGTTGTCATTCCCACACGTTATCCCACCTCTTCTATCTTTACTGAGGTCTGCCTTTCTTTTACGCAGATTGTTTGAGGTGGGTTTCCCGACTCCATTCTATGGAGACTAGGATTACTTGGTATAGCTATCAAACGAGATCTGAGTAGTTACCGCCTAGCATTGTGGGATATAGTGGATCCTCGAGCCGGTGGAATTAGCTCTCGAGCTTTAGTATTGGCCGAGTCGGAGACGAGGATCGGCTCCGAACCCATCCAGCATGAAAGAAGGCGAGAAGAAGACAACTAACATGGAACGTTATGGTAGGTACATAACTTCTTATTACCTGTTATGCAGTCCAGATTTCCACTCAGACCTGGCATTACCACTACAGTGAAAAAAAGTTAATCAGTAATTTATATAATATTTACATTGTACTGTGTAGTAAAACAGCACATGCAGAACTACTGCCTGTTCTAATGTTGTATAGTTGCATCTCATTTTATGAGATTTCTGGTGAGGGAACTAGGATGATCTGTTTTGCATGCACTTTTTCTTGTTCCAGGTTTGAGAAATGGAAAATTTTACGGTATGGATGAGTAAAAATACTTTATTGTTGAATATAATGGGAAATAAATACTATAGGATGATCTATAATATTGCAAAGCAATCTGTTTGTCCATTTTAGATTCTGGCAGGATCATAC